>NC_136969.1:7042765-7198312 GCF_032717465.1 Coenobita brevimanus
TTATATCGAAAAAATAAGTAATTTCCTCTCTTATTTTTATTTCTTCCTATCCTTACTTGTCTTACCTTTTCCTCTAGTTATATCGAAAAAATAAGTAATTTCCTCTCTTATTTTTATTTCTTCCTATCCTTACTTGTCTTACCTTTTCCTCTAGTTATATCGAAAAAATAAGTAATTTCCTCTCTTCCTATCCTTACTTGTCTTACTTTTTCCTCTAGTTATATCGAAATAATAAGTAATTTCCTCTCTTCCTATCCTTACTTGTCTTACCTTTTCCTCTAGTTATATCGAAAAAATAAGTAATTTCCTCTCTTCCTATCCTTACTTGTCTTACCTTTTCCTCTAGTTATATCGAAAAAATAAGTAATTCCCTCTCTTATTTTTATTTCTTCCTATCCTTACTTGTCTTACCTTTTCCTCTAGTTATATCGAAAAAATAAGTAATTTCCTCTCTTCCTATCCTTACTTGTCTTACCTAATTCCCTCTCTTCCTATCCTTACTTGTCTTACCTTTTCCTCTCTCCTTCCCCTTTCACCTTCCTTTATCGTCTTGAAAGTAATTAATATTATTTAGAAATATGATATCCATCTCATTAATTCTAAGTTATATCGAAAAAATAAGTAATTTCCTCTCTTATTTTTATTTCTTCCTATCCTTACTTGTCTTACCTTTTCTTCTCTCCTCCCCCTTTCACCTTCCTTTATAGTCTTGAAAGTAATTAATATTATTTAGAAATATGATATCCATCTCATTAATTCTAAGTTATATCGAAAAAATAAGTAATTCCCTCTCTTATTTTTATTTCTTCCTATCCTTACTTGTCTTACCTTTTCCTCTCTCCTTCCCCTTTCACCTTCCTTTATTGTCTTGAAAGTAATTAATATTATTTAGAAATATGATATCCATCTCTTTAATTCTAAGTTATATAGAAAAAATAAGTAATTCCCTCTCATATTTTTAATTCTTCCTGTCCTTACTTGTCTTACCTTTTCCTCTCTCCTCCCCCTTTCACCTTCCTTTATCGTCTTGAAAGTAATTAATATTATTTAGAAATATGATATCCATCTCATTAATTCTAAGTTATATCGAAAAAATAAGTAATTCCCTCTCTTCCTATCCTTACTTCTCTTACCGTTTCCTCTCTCCTCCACCTTTCACCTTCCTGCTTCTCAGAACAAGTTATGTAAATAAACTCCTCCTCCACCTTTCACCTTCCGTTGTCTTTTCAGAACAAGTTTATCATTGCCAAAAGGCAAAACTCATTCATCATGCCTCTCACTTGTTATGAAAGGTTACTTTAAACTAATTAATATTATTTAGAAATATGATATCCATCTCTTTAATTCTAAGTTGTATCGAAAAAATAAGTAATTTCCTCTCTTATTTTTATTTCTTCCTATCCTTACTTATCTTACCTTTTCCTCTCTCCTCCACCTTTCACCTTCCTGCTTCTCAGAACAAGTTATGTAAATAAACTCCTCCTCCACCTTTCACCTTCCATTGTCTTTTCAGAACAAGTTTATCATTGCCAAAAGGCAAAACTCATTCATCATACCTCTCACTTATTATGAAAGGTTACTTTAAACTAATTAATATTATTTAGAAATATGATATCCATCTCTTTAATTCTAAGTTATATCGAAAAAATAAGTAATTTCCTCTCTTATTTTTATTTCTTCCTATCCTTACTGATCTTACCTTTTCCTCTAGTTATATCAAAAAAATAAGTAATTTCCTCTCTTATTTTTATTTCTTCCTATCCTTACTGATCTTACCTTTTCCTCTAGTTATATCGAAAAAATAAGTAATTTCCTCTCTTATTTTTATTTCTTCCTATCCTTACTTGTCTTACCTTTTCCTCTAGTTATATCGAAAAAATAAGTAATTTCCTCTCTTATTTTTATTTCTTCCTATCCTTACTTGTCTTACCTTTTCCTCTAGTTATATCGAAAAAATAAGTAATTTCCTCTCTTATTTTTATTTCTTCCTATCCTTACTTGTCTTACCTTTTCCCTCCCTCCCTCTCTCTCTCTCTTTCTATATCCTCTTTAACGCCTCTTCCCCCTTTCTCCTTCCATTGTCTTTTCAGAACAAGTTTATCATTGCCAGGAGGCAAAACTTATGTGTCATACCTCTCACATGTTATGAAAGAAAGGTTACTTGAAAGTAATTAATATTATTTAGAAATATGATATCCATATCTTTAATTCTAAGTTATATCGAAAAATAAGTAATTCTCCCTCTTATTTTTATTTCTTCCTATTTTTACTTCTCTTACCTATCCCTCCCTCTCTCTCTCTCTTTCTATATCCTCTTTAACTCCTCTTCCCCCTTTCACCTTCCATTGTCTTTTCAGAACAAGTTTATCATTGCCAGGAGGCAAAACTCATGCGTCATGCCTTTGTCCTCAGAAAAAATTATTTAGTAATTTATTGTCGTCGTAAACTCCAAATAAAGAACATCATATTACCATCCCTCTCACTTGTTATGAAAGAAAGGTTACTTGAAAGTATTTAATATTATTTAGAAATGTTGATAAAAATAGATTCCATAAATATAAAGAATATCTTTAATTCTAAGTAATATCGAAAAAATGAGTAATTCTCTCTTATTTTTATTTCTTCCTATCCTTACTTCTCTTACCTCTCCCTCCCTCCTTCTCTCTTTTAGAAATCGAAATAGAGGACCAAGAAATTGGAGAATCAATGGCAATCCTTTGTGTAGAATTATCAATTTTAGAAAAAATAATAAAAGAAATGAAATGAAAAATCCTTTTTTTATTTACTTTATCTCTTTTCAGTTGTTATCGCTAATCTTTGTACCTATCTTCTGTCTTAGATAAATTGCTACTGGAGGAATTTTTATTTCCTCGAGAAATATTAGTTATTCCAGAGTCCTACTACTAACCCAGAGCCATCTTCTGCAACTAAGGTTACAACAATCCACAACCACATCATAAGCTTCCCTCCCGAAGGAATAGAAAAAAACTGGAAAAACAATATTATTTAATCAATTTTAATTTAAACATTTAGCAAAGATTGCAGCTGGAGATTTTAACTAAATATGCAAAAACATTACTCATGTAACAAAATAAGCAATAACAATACTAACTTTGCAAACAAAGCAGAAAACTTGTCTAATTTAGATAAATAAGCAATTTTCCTATCTCGGCACGACATATATATATATATATATATTGTCACACACATATATATATATATATATATATATATATATATATATATATATATATATATATATATTGTTACGGAACAGAGAAAGATAATGTACACTTTAAGTGAGAATACTAAAAATCACTACTGTCCCGTAAAGTTCCAGGTTCAAAATAAAAGAGTTAGGTAAAATTACAAGTTAAAGTTTAATGCTCAAACTAACAACAAAACATTCAGGACTCATAAGGATAATGTAATGGCAAAAACAGGTTAAATGTATGGCTAACTGCAATAGCCTCTATTAACACGAAATTAGCATGAGTAAATTTATCTAAGTCAGCCCTGATAGAATGAAAATACACTGGGTAATGCTCAGTTAATGCAAGATAAATTATTACAGATACAAAATATTATTAATGATGACTGACATAAAGAACCCCACATGAATTACAAAAACCCTACTAGGCCCAAGAATTAACACCTTACGCTACCCAGTTCAGGGAAAAAATGCAATAACGCTTATACTCAAATTACACAGCTGCTAGATGGTTGGAGACTTCCTGAGCACTCACAATAATAACAACCGTACAGGGGAGGACAGAGATGTGAACAAAATGAAGAGTAGATCTAAGTGGCAATAATGCAGAGACTGAGCTCATTATATAGGGGCCAGCAGAGCTTGATACAACTTGTAAGAAGGACGCGCAAATGAAGCCATAGGGGACAAAGAGCTGATAATCCTGCTCTGAACAACAGAAAGGACGACTTACTCTACTATAACGGTAGAAGGGGGGACTGAGGCAGAACACGCTCGTGATCAAACATGCAGCATACTGTACGTTAAAATTGCACAAAGGATGATGAAATCATAGGCTATGTAACACCTCCCCACAAAGAAAAAAGAAATTTACAAAGGAAATTTCTTATTACTCTAAAACAATCTGTCTAAAGTCTAGATAAGCAATCTGCAATAACATTTTCTTTCCCCTTGACATGTTGTATGTCTAATGAATACTCCTGAAGAAGTAGACTCCATCTTGTCAATCTCTGATTTTTATCTTTAACTCCTACACCGCGGGCTTGTTTACCAATGACTTGCGTGTGCCGCGGGGTTATTTGGGCTCCGACAGACTCTCAAAAAATATTTGCCAAAAATCAGTTATTAGTCCTAGAATAATAAAATTATATATGCTTATGGCACATACCTTCAGCTTTCTCCTGGAATGATTGTTGAGCCTTCGTCGGTTACCGTAGGACTTGTGGAGACCTCTGAAGTAGGGTAACGAAGTCTCCACTTTACACTTCCCGACAACCCGTAATATGATTACCACAGCCAGATACAAACACTATAAACACTATTCTACAATTTTCAAGTAGTTTGGGATCCATATTAAAAAAAAAAAACACTGTGAAAGCATTGGAAATTACGAGCGCGTCTGATCGTCGCACTGGCACTAGTTCGCTCTTGGTAGTCTGTCATTTATTATTCATAAAACCCCTCACACTTTATATTTCTATTACTATATAACACTTATATATATCTACAGTCTTTATCCATAAGTTTCCTTCAGTAGTATTAGTTTATTGTCACTGTAGGGATTCAATTTCTTTCAGTAAAATACGTAGCATTCACTTTCTCGTCCTGTATACTGGCATTGAGAGTGAATGTCACTTTCATCTTCACTCTCATAACTCATAGCATTCAGACATGCTAGAGTGAAACTTTCACTTTCATTACTCCTAGGGTATATACTCGTATTCTTATAATACTACTCATTTACATTTCTATTTACGTTCTCTATTTTATTTACGTTATTTACATTTCTATTTTATTTACACTGTGTTGTGCACTGTCACTTGAAATAACTTATAAAACTATTTTCCATTGTTCACGTATATTTACATTCATTACTTTCACTTGCTGTTTACACATTATTTACACATTATTTACAATTCCACTTGCACTGTTTTACTCAATAGAAAGATCGTAGTCACTCTTTTATCAATTGTCAGCCCTTTACCTCTTTCCACACGAGGTTTAGTAGGGGGTAAAGGTCACAGAGCCATTTGCATGGGGGTGAAAAAAGGCCTTGAAGTCAGCAAGATGAAACATACGTCCTCTCACTTCGGAAGATGAGAATACACTGATAACGCAGGGCCAGCGCCGCCAGCCAGCCTTGAGGCCTGTTTAGGGGTTATTCAGAGTTACCAATATTACTTCTTGAAACAGCTAAGTCTAGCACTGATATGATTGGCAGGAAATCTAGACAATACATTATAAATTTGGTAGTTCCAGGTGAATGTAAAAATCACTTAGGCTTCTCCCTTCCCTCCTTACATGTATATTTATTACGAAAATAGATTAGAGGCCTACTTAGGAGATATATAATCAGAGCTACCAATGTTAAATCTTGAAACAGCTTTGTGTAGCACTGATATGATTGGCAGGAAATCTAGACAATACATTATAAATTAGGTAGTTCCAGGTGAATGTAAATATCACTTAGGCTTCTCCCTTCCCTCCTTACATGTATATTTATTACGAAAATAGATTATACGGCATATTTCAAGGGGAAAAAAACAGCGAAAATTAGCGAACGAGTGCACGTGAGGTGTTGTCAGGTGATAATTAGCCAATTCCAGGTGTATGGCACTCTCACTTACCTGATTTCTTTCTTGTATATATTATTTGGTATAAGAATACGACATAGGGCTTATTTCAATGGATGAAATCAGTGAAAAATTCCAGGGAAGATTTACTTAGCGTAGCATGGCCGGGCAGGCGAGAGGATAGGGTAATGGAGGGGGGGTAGGGAGGGGAGTCAAGAACGGGGAGAAATGGCTAAATTGTCAACAATGGATGGGAGTACAGATGAGATTAGGAGTGCTCACTAGTGTTGGACATTGTCAGTACTGATAGATGATACAAGCCCCCACTTGGAAGCCCGGGTGAATTCAAAATAACACAGAATCACAAAAGCGACGCCCCGCGGTATGATCCCTTGCTCCCAAGCGTCACGAAAGTGACGCCCCGCGGTTAAGGTGTTAAACTTACTAAGGAATTTCAGTGGGTTATGATCGGTATAAATGACTATGGGGTCAAAACCAGAACACAAATAAAATGAAAAATGCTGTAAACCCAAAATCAAGGCCAAAAGCTCTTTCTCAATAGTTGAGTAGTTCTTTTGAGGTGGAGTGAACTTCTTACTGTAATAAGATACAGGGTGTTCAATACCCTGATCATCCTCTTGCAGCAAAACAGCCCCAGCTCCTGTATCACTTGCATCAACAGCCATCTTAAAAGGCTTAGCAAAATTTGGAGTAGCGAGCACTGGCTGACTTAATAGGATAGCTTTAAGTTTGATGAAAGAGGATTCAAAGTTATCGGTCCAGACAAATCTAACTCCCTTTTTCAGTAGGTCTGTAAGTGGTGATACAAGAATTGAAAAGTTAAGAACAAATCTCCTGTAATAACCTACCATTCCCAAAAATCTTTGTAGCTCTTTCCTACTTTAAGGCCTGGGAAGATCACTTATAACCTGAACCTTAGCTCCTGGTGGTGCAACATGTCCATCACCAATTACATACCCAAGGTACTGAACTTTAGCTTGACCAAACTCACACTTTGATAAATTAGCTACAAGATTAGCATAAACCAAACGCTCAAGAAATTTACTGACTTGGCATAGGTGATCTTTCCAGTTGTCACTGAAGATTAATACATCATCAATATAAACAACACACCCTGCCAAACCCTCTGTTACAACATTCATGAGCTTCTGAAATGTGGCTGGTGCATTCTTCATACCATATGGCATTACAGAACATGCAAAAGTCTTTCCTAGTGTTACAAAACATGAGATCTCCCTAGCAAGTTCAGTCATAGATACTTGCCAGTATCCCTTTAACAAATCAAACTACTTATGTACCTAGCCTTTCCGATCTTGTCTATGCAATCTTCCACACGAGGGAGAGGGTAAGTGTCTGTTTTGGTTATCTGATTAACACGTCTGTAGTCGATGCAAAGCCGTTGTGACCCACCTGGCTTAGGGACTAGAGTGACAGGAGAACTCCACTCGCTCTGACAGGGCTTAATCATCTTGTGGTACAACAGGTAGCCAAGCTCCTTCTGGATGAGAGGAACTTTCACTGGGTTCACACGGTAAGGAGGCAATTTAATTGGCTTTGCGTCTCCAACATCGACATCATGCATCAACACAGTGGTTCTTCCTGGAGTGGCACGGAACACTTGCGGGTACTCCTGCAGTAATACCGAAAACTCCTGCCTTTCCTCGGGAGGTAGATGAGAATGCTTAGTCTGGAGATCATTCATGATATCAGGATTCTTCCCCAAACTATCACTCAGGCTCATACTGCATGGGAGAGCTTCACTTGCAGACTCGGGTGGAACAGCTACAGTGCAGACTGGATTATTTTCGTCCCGCCTGTGATATAACTTTATCATGTTGATGTGACATAGTTGCTTGTTCCTTCTACGATCTGGTGTGGCGATGACATAGTTGACATCACTGAGTTTCTTCTCCACGAAATAAGGACCACTAAACTTGGCTTGAAGAGGCTGCCCATGAACCGGTAGCAGAATCAAAACCTGATCTCCTGGCTGAAAGTGGCGTAACCTGGACTTCTTATCATACCAAGTCTTCATCTTCTCCTGAGCAGCTCCTAAATTCTCTCTCGCCAGCTGTAAAGCAGTGGACAGCCGTTCTTTGAACTTCATCACATACTCCAGGAGGTTGACGTCATCTTCCTCCGACAGCCAGCATTCCTTGAGTAGCTTAAGGGGTCCTCTTACTTCATGGCCAAACAGTAGTTCAAAGGGTGAGAAGCCCAGTGATTCATTTGGAGATTCTCTTGCGGCAAACACAACGAATGGAAGACCTTTATCCCAGTCTTTCTGATGTTCCAAACAGTATTTCTTGAGCATCGATTTGAGTGTTTGATGATATCTCTCCAACGCTCCTTGGGTCTGGGGATGGTAAGCTGAAGACGTGATCTGGGTGATGCCCAACTCTTTCAGAGACTGCTTGAAAACATTTGACATGAAATTACTTCCCCGGTCTGACTGTACCTCCTTGGGCAGACCAAACTTTGTGAAGAACCCTAGCATTTCCTTAAACACGTTCTTTGCTGAGATATTTCTAAGTGGAATGGCTTCAGAATAACGAGTAGCCATATCAATCAGGGTCAACACATAAGAAAATCCTGAAGAAGTCTTAGGAAGAGGGCCCACAATATCCACCAACACACGGGTGAATGGCGCCTCAAAAGGAGGAATGGGAACTAGAGGTGCAACCTTTTCGGTCTGATTACACTTCCCCACAACTTGACAGGTGTGACAAGACTTACAATACCAGGAAACATCCCTGAAGATACCTGGCCAGTAGAAGTGTTTCAAAATGCGTGCCACAGTCTTCCTCACTCCAAGGTGTCCTGCCAAACTGGAATCATGAGCCACTCTAATGATGTCCTGCCTACAAACACGAGGGATGACAACTTGATGTACAACCTCCCATTCACAGTCGGCTGATGCTGTTGGGGGTCTCCACTTCCTCATAAGCACTCCTGACTTTATATAATAACAAGTAGAAGCACCAGCTGACTCTTCCTCACTGCAAGCAGAGTTAGCTAGACCTTTCAACTCAGGGTCAGCAACCTGCAACTCAACCAACTCTTGACGAGACAAATTATCAACACTATGGGGTACTGCCTCATCTGGTGAGTGGTCCAAATTAGCAAGAAAAGTGTCAGCTAGGATAACATCATCATCATCATTATCCTCTAAGTCACCAGTAATTTTAGACTTAGCCCTAGTGACAGCACATGCAGGGAACACATCAGGGACATCACAATCCTGGGCCGCAGCCACCGGCTCACTAAACAACTGAGGAGCTGGACACACTTGACTTCCACCAATATCATTTCCAAGTAAGAAAGTTACACCTGACATTGGGAGTGTCTCAACCAATCCAACCATAACGGAACCATTAACAAAACCAGACTCTAAATTCACTCTGCACAGAGGGACAGAGAAGTAATTATTCTCTACACCTTGTAAGATTACAGTTTCATCAGAGGAATGAATATTAGAGCCTAGAACACTGGTCAGCATAAGGGATTGGCAAGCACCTGTATCAAGATATATTTTAACTGATTTCCTGTCATTACTGTCCAGAGGACTGACAAAACCATCAGACAGGAAATTAGCACATGAACTCTTGAGAGTGTCACCCACGTTACTGCTCAAAAGAGGAGCTCCATCATGAGAATTTAAGTTACCCCTCAAAGCAGGTTCAGTTAACTCAGTTAAAGAATTCTGGGAACTCTCAAGGGTGGACACTAGACCAATTGACTGAATAATTAAAGACTCCTTTTTGTTCACATCACGCTGTCTCCTGAAACATTTCTCCGTAGTATGACCAAGCTTACTACAATAAGTACATTTACTTTTCTGAAATCTAGAGGTGAAGCTGGTATTTACTTCCTGAGAAACATCATCTTTATTCTCTTTCCTGTTACCTGTACTCCGAGTAGAGGCAACGTACCTACTCTCAGCTTTCCTTTTTTCTTTAGAATATCTCTTGTGAGTGAGAACATATTCATCAGCTAAAACTGCAGCATCAGACAAATGATCTTTTCTTCTCTCATCAAGATATAGGCTTACATCTTTATAAATACACCTTTTGAAGTCCTCCAGCAAAATCATCTGCTTAAATTTGTCAAAATCAGAATCCACATTCTTAGAATTTAACCACTGCTCTAACAGATCTTCTTTGAATTTTGCATACTCAACATGGGATTGCTTATCTTGCTTATAAGTTGTCCTAAATTTTACTCTATAGTCTTCAGGAACAAGCTCATAGGCCTTAAGAATCAAGCTCTTAACTACATCATAATTATCAGATTGATCCTGAGGCAAAGATGCATAAGTTACTTGAGCTTTACCAGTGAGAACAGTTTGAAGGAGTACTGGCCAATACTTTTTGGGCCAATTAAAACCTGTAGCTACCCTCTCAAACAACTGAAAATACTTTGTTAAATCAGATTCATTAAAAGGAGGGACAAGTTTAACATTTTTAGCCACATCAAAATCATCAGAGCTAGATGATCCAGTTCCACCTTGTTTCATGCGATACTCATGGTCTGCCTGAATCCTAGCAAGTTCAATTTGTGCCTGAGCCTGTATCTGTGCCTCTTGAATCCGAGCCTGAGATTCTGCCTCCTTAGCATTTGCTTGAAATTCAGCCTCCTGAATACGAGCCTGAGACTCCGCCTCCTTAGCCTGAGACTCCGCCTCCTTAGCACGTGCTTGAAATTCAGCCTCCTTAACACGAGCCTCCTGTAGGGCTAGCTGTAACTTAGCTAATTCAATCTGCGTTTGCTCTTTTGGAGGAGTTACATTAAACAAGCTTTTATCAATCATGCCAACAATTTGATCTTTAGAATGATGAGAGTGAACTGCAATTCCCAATTGTTGAGCAACAAGCTTAAGTTCATTCTTTGTTCTGTTTTCTACATCACACACTGTTTGCACATTTGACAAAAAATCTTTGGCTTCATCAAGTGTAGAAATAGTAGACATCATGAATAAATCACAGTCACAAAATATCAAGCAATATCCTTATGATAATATCCTGAATATCCTGATAAGAGGTCGCCAAATTTATGTTACGGAACAGAGAAAGATAATGTACACTTTAAGTGGGAATACTAATAAATCACTACTGTCTCGTAAAGTTCCAGGTTCAAAATAAAAGAGTTAGGTAAAATTACAAGTTAAAGTTTAATGCTCAAACTAACAACAAAACATTCAGGACTCATAAGGATAATGTAATGGCAAAAACAGGTTAAATGTATGACTAACTGCAATAGCCTCTATTAACACGAAATTAGCATGAGTAAATTTATCTAAGTCAGCCCTGATAAAATGAATATACACTGGGTAATGCTCAGTTAATGCAAGATAAATTATTACAGATACAAAATATTATTAATGATGACTGACATAAAGAACTCCACATGAATTACAAAAACCCTACTAGGCCCAATAATTAACACCTTTCGCTACCCAGTACAAGGAAAAAATGCAATAACGCTTATACTCAAATTACACAGCTGCTAGATGGTTGGAGACTTCCTGACCACTCACAATAATAACAACCGTACAGGGGAGGACAGAGATGTGAACAAAATGAAGAGTAGATCTAAGTGGCAATAATGCAGAGACTGAGCTCATTATATAGGGGCCAGCAGAGCTTGATACAACTTGTAAGAAGGATGCGCAAATGAAGCCATAGGGGACAAAGAGCTGACAATCCTGCTCTGAACAACAGAAAGAACGACTTTACTATAACGGTAGAAGGGGGGGACAGAGGCAGAACACGCTCGTGATCAAACATGCAGCATACTGTGCGTTAAAATTACACAAAGGATGACGAAATCATAGGCTATGTAACAATATATATATATATATATATATATATATATATATATATATATATATATATATATATATATATATATATATATATATATATATATATATATATATATATATATATATATATATATATATATATATATATATATATATATATATATATATATATAGAGGTATATATGGATGGGGTAATGAGAGAAGTAAGAACACGAGTAGTGGAGAGATGGATGGCATTGGTAATTAAAGGTTATGGATGGAATATATAAAATTTGACGTATGCTGATGATGCAGCACTACTTCCAAATGCGGGACGAGAGCTTGGTAGATTGGTGTAGAGTTTTGTCGATGTTTGCGGATGTGGAGCCTTGAGAGTAAATGTAAAAAATAGTAGTGATGCTTATTGAGAGAGGTGACTCCCAGTGTGATGTTACAGTGAATGAAGGGAGACTAGAATTGATGAGAGAGTTCAAATACCTGGGTACAGTGATAGAAAAATGAGGAAAATGTGCAAAAGAGGTGGAAAGTAGGGTGCCACAGGGAAGGAAAGTAGCTGGTGTTATGAAGGCCCTGATAAGAAACAGAAGCTTGAGCAGTTGCTGCTGCACGAGGCCTACATGAAGGAGTGTTAGTGCCATCTTCAACATACCGATGCGAGGCTATGGTGTGGCATGTAACTGAAAAATCAGGATTAAGAGCAGTGGAGATGGGATTGTTGAGGAAAGTATATGCGGATTGAGGAAGTCCGTGGACACCAGAATCGGAGAATGTGTTGAGATGGTATGGTCACGTGGAGAGAATGGATGCTAACAGAGCGGTGAATAAGGTATATCTGAGAGGATTTGAAGAAGGGAGGAGGCGAGGTTGCGGAGAGCAATGGTGGATGAGTGTGTGAGGAAGAGAGGTATGGAAGTTGGTGAAGCTAAGGGTCCGACAAGAAATCGAGCTGGCTGGATAAATTTGGTGCACAGAACTGCATGACCAGAGATTTGGCATCCCTTTTTAACGTGACAGCGTTGGGATTGACTCTATCGAATAGGTTTATGTTAAGTTACAGAACGTGATGAAATCTTTAGGCCTATCAAATGGAGCCAGGATTCCATGGGCTTGAGTGGTGAGTGAATGGAAGCGTGGCCCATTTGAACTGGGCAAACTTTGGCTGTTTGGAAGATGCTACTCCTCACCTCGCCCTAACGTTGGAAGTGAGGTCCGTGATGATGATAGTTAATATATATATATATATATATATATATATATATATATATATATATATATATATATATATATATATTGTTATGTGCGTAAGAATGTTCATATATATATATATTTTGTGTATATATCCTGTATGTACAATGCGTCCGTGTCGCCAGGCGATGTGTGTACGTCGATGCTATGTACACTAGCATCCACGGACATGCACTCGCTATCATGTTGTTGCCCGTCGATGCGTACAGATTTATGGAGTCTTAGTTAATTCTGTTTGCTCTCAATGCGGGTATGACTAAAATTGTTTTTAATATCAGTGACTTCCGGTTGGGTGATGAGGAAATGGAAAATGTAAGTAGGTTTACGTACTTAGGCGGTGTGATGAGTAAGGATGGAAGTTTGGAGGGTGAAGTTCTTGAAAGGATACAACAAGGAAGAAAGGTTGCTGGTTCCTTGAAAGTAGTGATAAGAAACAGGGAAGTGAGCACGGAAGTGAAAAAAGTTACTACATGACAGTATTGTGATACCAACTCTAAAGTATGGAAGTGAAGCTTGGCCCTTGTTGGAGGGACACAAGAGTAAGAGCATTGGAAATGAGTTATGTGAGAGAAGCCTGTGGAGTCACATGGAGAGACAGACTGACAAATGAGGATGTAAAGGAGTATTGTGGTGTGAATGTGGCTGTGATAGGAAGCGTTAGGAGAAACACACTGATATGGTTTGGCCATGTGGAGAGAATGGAGAGCGAGAGACTGACGAGGAAAGTGTATGTGAATGAGGTGGAGGGATAGAGAGGGAGGGATAGAGAGGGAGGGGAAGGCCAAGGATGAGTGTGCCTTGCGCATTACGGAGGTTATTCTCTCGGGCATGGAAGCATACATTCCTTTCTCATATCCTTTGACTAACGCAAGAAAGCCTTGGTTTAATCACGCTTGTTCTAATGCTGTCCGCAACAAGGAGAGGGCCTACAAAAGATACTGGAGCCAACCCACCCCTGAATCACATCATCTTTACGTTTCTGCCCGGAATCGTGCTAAGTCTGTTCTTCGCTCTACTAAAAATAATTTCATCCATACTAAATGCTCTCAACTCTCCAACTCGAATTCTTCCCGCTCCTTCTGGCACCTTGCCAAAAATCTTTCTAACAACTTTACCTCATCATCCTTCCCTCCTCTTTTCTACTCTGATGGTTCTGTAGCTATTTCTTCTACTGATAAAGCAGATCTCTTTGCACAGACTTTCTCCTCCAACACCTTAGACGATTCCGGTGCTGTTCCTCCACCACTTCCCCCCTCTGACTTCCTCATGGCTGACATTAAAATTTCTTCAGTTGATGTATTTTCTGCCATCACTGGCCTCAGTACTAACAAGGCATATGGGCCTGATGGGGTCCCTCGTGTTGTTCTCAAGAACTGTGCTTCTGTGCTTACACCCTGCCTAGGCAAACTCTTTCGCCTTTGTCTGTCAACTTGTACCTTTCCTTCTTGCTGGAAGTTTGCTCTCATTCAGCCAGTCCCAAAGAAGGGTGACCACTCCCAACCCTCCAACTATCGTCCAATTGCTTTAACGTCCTGTATTTCAAAAGTTTTCGAGTCAATTCTTAATAGAAAAATTTTAAGGCATCTTTCCTATCACAACCTTCTTTCCAATCGTCAGTCTGGGTTCCGTCAGGGACGCTCCACTGGCGATCTTCTCACCTACCTTTCAGACTCCTGGTCATCCTCCTTTCGGGACTTTGGCGAAAGCTTTGCCATTGCACTTGACATCTCAAAGGCTTTCGATCGAGTCTGGCATAAATCTTTAATTTCCAAACTGCCCTCCTACGGTTTCTATCCTTCTATCTGTGCCTTCATCGCTAGCTTCCTTTCTGGTCGTTCTATAGCCGCTGTTGTAGACGGCCATCGTTCTTCTCCTAGATCTATCAACAGTGGTGTTCCTCAGGGCTCTGTCCTATCACCAACTCTCTTCCTTTTATTCATCAATGATCTAAGCTGTACATCTAACCCTGTCCACTCATACGCTGATGACTCCACCCTTCACCTTTCCATTCGGTTCCCGCAACGCCCATCTCAACAGTTACTTCAACAAACAAGGGATGAGGCTATGGCACACCTAATGTCTGACTTGGCTCGTATCTCTGGGGTAAAAATAATATGGTTGTCTTTAATGCATCTAAGACTCAGTTCTTACACCTATCAACCCGACAAAATCTTCCACAGGTATACCCACTAATGTTTAATAATATTCAGCTTAATCCTGCATCATCCTTGAACATGCTTGGGGTTTCATTTACTCGGGACGTATCTTGGAAAGATCATATTACATCTCTTGTAAAATCTGCTTCCAAGAGATTGGGTGTGCTAAGCCGACTCCGCTCTTTCTTTACCCCTGCACAATTGTTGACTCTATACAGGGGTTTTATCCGCCCCTGTGTGGAGTACAACTCTCATGTGTGGGGAGGCTCCCCACATACAGCTCTTCTCAATAGGGTGGAGTCAAAGGCTTTTCGTCTCATTAACTCTCCTCCTCTTACTGACTCCCTTCAGCCTCTGTCTCTTCGCCGCACTGTTGCATCTTTATCTCTTTTCTATCGCTACTTTAATGGTCACTGCTCCTCTGAACTGTCTGCTTGCATTCCTCCACCTCTACGACGGGCGCGTAGCACCCGTGTGGCAGCAAACTCTCATCCCTTTTCTGTCCAACTCTCTAATGCAAGAGTTAACCGTTACTCCCAGTCTTTCATTTATGCAACAGGTCAGCTCTGGAACTGTCTCCCTCTGTCTGTATTTCCTGCTGCCTATGATCTCCAGTCTTTCAAACGCAGTGTGTCCAGGCATCTCAAAATGATCGGATCTTGAATTTGTCTCTATATTGTATTTTGTTTTTCTCTTGGAGGGAACTGTTACTGCGGACTCATGGCCTTTGGTTGCGTCTTCCTCGCATAAAAAAAAAAAATTATAAATAAAGATATATAGATATATATATATATATATATATATATAGATAGATAGATAGATAGATAGATATATGAGGGAGGGGGGGTGTGAGCTGGAAGAAGGGCAGTGAAATGGCAGGGGACAGGGCGACGTGGAGGCGATTCGTTTGTGGCCATCCCATATGAGATTAAGGCATCTGGCAATAGATAGATAGATAGATAGACTTCCGGTGGGGCATAGACTGGCGACATGAAGATTTGTATTCACCAGCGATATTTATAACGTTTGGAGTATGGGGGAGAGATTAATTCGTTAACTCTATTCTGTATACTTCTCGTCTGCCCCGCAGCTGTGAAGTGATTTGGGCAAACGGATGTAGGATACATAAGGGGGGATTTTTGAAGATGGACACAGAGAGTTTGTGAGATTGGCATCGAGAGAGGGAGTGTCTGGACTGGAGATCAGAAAGGGAGGAGAAGCAGTATTTTGTGTGTTGCATATATTTCTGAACATCTTTCCACTTCGTATTAGCATCCAATCGCAAGTATTATTGTTATTACTTTTGGCAATTATAGAGTGCAGTTTAGTTATCTTTTTGTATGATTTAGTTCCTTTTGTCTGACAAGTTTGTTCCCAGACTTTAGTGTGATTATTCAGGGTATTATCAGGTGGCTGGTTGTTTTTCTCATTCTTTTGTGTTTTATTATCTCATTGTAAAATTTGTAAATAACATTAGCTTGTATTATATTATGTATTATTCACTGTGTTTATTTTGCCCTTGCAAACGTCAGCTAATTTTATTTACTTTCGAACTTGTGTTGCGGGATAGGAGTTAGTGTGTGTGTGTGTGTGTGTGTGTGTGTGTGTGTGTGTGTGTGTGTGTGTGTGTGTGTGTGTTTTTGCTCTTCATTAACTATTTCATGACTTCCCTGTTTTTCTCAGTTTTCTTACGCAGTCAGATTTAATTATCTTGTGTTGCCTTCTCCCATCTCATAAAATATAAAATGACATTACCTCGCCAGGATAATATCCTGATATTTTGTTTATTTTTGTGTCATTCTGCTAGTGTGTCATCATGGAGGGTAGAACTACTGATGTTACTGTGGCGCCCCTACATACTGTGAGTCAGCATGAGGCAGTTGACTTCATCAACTCAGGACCTACGGAGGATAAGGTTAGGATGTTGCAGAGGCAGGAGTTAACCTTAGTCGCCTAAGCTCTCGAAATTCAGAGTCAGTCAGGTAATGCCTTCCCAGTAACTAACTTATTCTGCCGCCGAGTGTTTGGCACAAACCCATACGAAGGCCCTGGATCCTTGCCAGACCTTGAATCAGTTTCTAGATCAGTTCATTCATCCCATGAGAGTTTAGTTGAGGACACTGTCATCCAGCAGAAAGATTTTACTGATGCAGAACAGGCTAAGCGCGATCATGAGTATAGGATGTTACAGCTTAAACTATAGCTTCAGAGGGAGAAGAACGGCAAACTACAGGAGGAGAAAATTAAAGTGGAGCAGATGGAGCTTAACTATGCAATGCGTATGAATTGCCCAAGTGCCCCAACTAATTTTCCCCATTCTTTTTTAGAGTTTAGAGCCGTTGAACCAACTAAATTAGTTCCTCCATTCGATGAGTGCTTAGTCTTGGAGTTTATTGACTGATTTGGGAAGATTGCTACAGGTAACAAGTGGCCCAGAGACAGCTGGTCAACTCTATTGTAGTTCAGACAGTAATCAGAGGTAAAGCGCTGAAGGCCTATGACAGTCTTAGCCATTACGAATCACAGGATTACGAGGTATTAAAGTAAGCCATCCTGCATGCATACGAGATGAGACCTGAAGCTTACAAACAGAAATTTAGGAATTGTAGGAAGCGCCCTCATGACACTTTTGCAGATTTCAGTAGGCAGATGACTGATGCTTTTAATTAATGGATGCGAAGAGAGGATGTCTCAGAATCTTATGTTAAGCTTAAGGAACTTGTTATCCTCGAGAATTTCCTTGCTAAGACTGATACAGATTTAAGAACTTACCTTGCTGATAAGAAAGTTAAGAATGCTGCTGAAGCTGCACTTGATGAAGGCGATTATTTATTGTTTAAGAATTTCAATAAGGGTAAGGAAGTTCCTAGGAGTGTTCCTCAGAATTGTTATCCCTCTCAGCTCCCCAAACAACCATCTCAGAAACCCAATTCGACGAATTACTCCATACCCAAACCTGATACACCTCACATTTCCCCAAAACCTACACACCACCCATTTACTTGTTCATATTGCAAGAGGCCAGGTCACACTGTACATAGATGTTGGCGAAAGTCAGGTGTTGTGAAGCCAGTGAGCTTTGTTTCTCGTGGAGCTCCCGTGGTTACGCCTTCAGTTGGTTCCCCAGTTGTTAGTCAGGGAAACCCTGATGTGTTACCCCCTTCTAGGGTTGATGTTCTTCCGAAAGGTGGGAAGAAGGAGGCCACAGTTAAGTCGGAGCCCACTGTTTCAGGAGGTGTGGTACAGGCGGTGATGAGCAATGTTGCCCATGCTTCTTTGTATGCCCCCTACCTGTATTCTGGTTCGGTGAAGATGAATGGCGTGCAGCATCCTGTACGTATTCTTCGTGACACTGGTTCTTCAATTTCTTTGTGGGTAAGGTCAAAGATAGAAGTTTCGGATGTTGCACGAGGAGAGTTTGTTCTGATAAGGGGAGTAACGGATGCAAGGATCGTGCCTCTAGTTTCTTGTGAGGTTAAATGTCAGTTTGATGGGTCAGCACAATTGGGTGTTGTAGATTATTTACCAGAGACTGGTGTTGATTTAATACTTGGCAATGACCTAGTAAGAGGTGAGGAGATTACCACTCCAGTTTTGTCAGAGGTGCCAGTGCCCGAAGTTCCCTTGCAGGTTAATCCCAATGATGCAGAGGTATTCCCAGAGTGTGCAGTGACTAGGTCCATGTCATGTGCAAAGAGTAGTCAACAGGAGAAGGGTCCTTGTAGTATGCCCTGCATTATCGTACCAGAGGCAACAGTTAGTCCTATGGCTGAGGACACGAAACAATCGGACAATGAGATATCTGTGGCGGATACATTTATGAGTTCTTTGGAAGATATTTCACCTGTTCCGTTGGAGGAGGTAAACATTGAGAAGTTAAAGGAGTTGCAGTCTGGAGACCAGGAGATTCAGAGGTTGAAGCTGTGTGCAGAGGATGATTTTGAGAAGAAGGGTGGATGTTTTTATGTGAAAGATGAGATTTTGTGGAGACAGTGTAGACCTCCACATGTAAATGTAGATGATGGGATGTGGGGCTACCATCAAATCGTAGTACCTAAAGAGTGCAGGCAGGAGTTTATTCAATTGGCCCATTCTGCTCCATTTGCAGGTCACATGGGTGTAATGAAGACCATGGAAAGGCTGTGTATGGATTTCTACTGGTCTCGCATGGCAGCAGATGTGGCTAAGTTTGTCAAACATTGTCATACCTGTTAAGTAGTAGGTAGGCCGAATCAGTCTGTCCCTAAGGCCCCTCTTGTCCCCATTCCTGCCATTGATCCCCCTTTTCCTCCAGGTTAATTATTGATATGGTGGGACCCTTCCCCTAACGTCTAGCGGTAACTCATATCTACTCACTATCATTGACCCCTCCACGAGGTACCCTGAGGCAATACCTCTATGTTCTATCAAAGCTAAGATAGTGGTTAGAGTTTTGCTAGATTTCTTTACAAAGTTTGGTTTGCCCCGGGAGGTTCAGTCAGATAAAGGGTCTAATATCTTTTTCAACATCTTCCAGCAGTCGTTAGCACAACTTAGCATCACACACATCAAGAGCAGTGCCTACCATCCGGAGACATGAGATGCCTTGGAGCATTACCACCAGACGCTCAAGAATATGCTCCGCAAGTACTGTCTGGAGCACTCTAAGGGCTGGGACCATGGTGGGCCGTTCCTCCTGTTCGCTATGAGGGAAGTCCCTCAGGAGAGTTTGGGTATCTCTCCTAACGAGCTCGTGTTTGCCCATCGAGTTTGGGATCCCCTGAGCTTGGTTAAGGAGACTTGGAGTAGTAACCTCATCGAGAGCCAAAGCTTACTCCGTTATGTGCAGGACTTCAAGACCCGTATGAGTGAGACTCTGGAGCTGGCCTGGGAAAAACTCAAGAAGGTTCAGGACAACATGATTGTGTGGTACAATCGAAAGGCCAGGTTGAGGGAGTATAAGGTCAGCGACGAGGTTTTGGTGTTGCTGCCACTGCAGGGTCAGCCGCTGGCTGCTGAGTTTAGTGGTCCTCACCCTGTAATGCAGTGTATTGAGACACCGACTACCTGGTGGAGACCCTTGACAGAAGGAAGAAGCACCAGCGTGCCATGTGAACATGCTGAAGCCGTACCATCGTGCACCAGATTCTCTGGCTCCAGTACATCTTGTCTCTGCCACTGCTGCTGCTGCTGAGGAGGGTGTTGAGAGTGGCTTGTTTGAAGTGGACTGTGAGTTTCAAGACTGTAGCTGGGTGAAGAATGATGAGGCTGAGTCCACTTTCAACTCCAAGTTAGCACATGTGCCTCGGGACCAAGCATCGCAGTTGGTTGCCCTCTTGTCAACTTACAAGGAAGTATTCTGCAGTGCCCCTGGGAAGACCAATTGGATTCAGCACGACGTGGATGTGGGTGATGCAGTTCCTGTGAAGATGCCCCCTTATCGAGTTAGTCCCCAGCGTGTTGGTGTGCTGCGTCGGGAGCTCAATTATATGTTGGACCATGGGCCTATCTCCCCCTATGTTAGTCCCTGGAGTTCCCCTGCGACGTTGCAGCCTAAACTAGATGGCACCGCAAGATTTTGCATAGACTACAGACGGGTGAACACGCTAACCAAAACCGATACATATCCATTGCCCTGGCTTGAGGACTGCATCGATTGCATCGGCTCGTCTAGTTATATCACCAAGTTAGATCTCAAGAAAGGTTTCTGGCAAGTGCCTTTGACTGAACGGGCTAAGGAAGTCTCATGTTTTGTGGCAGATGGACAAACATATCATTTGTAATGTGATGCTGTATGGTATGAAAAACGCCCCGGGAACTGTTCCAGCGATTAATGAACATGGTTGTCAGTGGTATGAAACATTGTGTGGTATACTTGGATGATGTAGTAGTCTTTACCAATGACAGGGAAAGCCACTTAAGAGAATAAGGTGTTTTGCTGTCCAGGCTTTCCGAGGCTCGCCTTGTAGTAAATTTAAAGAAGTGCGAGTTTGTTTGTGCACATGTTCAATATCTTGGTTATGTGGTTGGTCATGGTTGTGTACACCCCCCTTACTCTAAGGTGGAGGGAATAAAGAGTTTTAAGGCACCACAAAGCAGATGCGAGCTTCAGAGGTTCCTCAGCAGTATTGGTTACTACTGTCGTTTTTTGAAGAACTTTGCAACATTAGTGGCCCCTCTCACTGAATTGCTAAAGAAAGATAGAAAATACATCTGGACTGATGTGTGACAGAATAGTTCTGATGCAGCCAAAGAGATCTTATGCAATTACCCAATTATGGCTACACCAAACTTTAATAAGATTTTTAAACTTGCTGTAGATGCAATAACGTGGGTGCAGGAGCTGTGTTTGCGTAGGACGATGATCATAGCATAGAGCATCCTGTTTGTTATTTCAGTAAGAAGTTTTCTGTTTCTCAGCGTAATTATTTTGTTATCGAAAAGGAACTATTAGCCCTTATCCTCGCCCTGCAGCACTTTTCTGTGTATGTCCCTGCATTTAGACCTACTGTCATTGTATATACTGATCATCACCCACTCAATTTTCTGAATAATTTGAAGATGAATCGCAGTTGACATGTTGACATGTTGGAGTTTGTTCCTTCAACAGTTTCATTTGAATGTTAGATATATTAAGGGTGCTGACAATATCATGGCTGATTGTTTGTCACGTTCTCAAGAACGAATTTTTTAAAGCGAAAGTTCTTTCTTAGGTGTGGGCGTGCTACGTGTGTAAGAATGTTTATATATATTTTGTGTATATATCATGTATGTATAATGTATGCGTGTCGCCAGGCGAGGTGTGTACGTCGATGCTGCGTACCTAGCATCCACGCACATGCACTGGCTATCATGTTACCTGTCAGTGTGTACACATTTATAAAGTCTTAGTCAATTCTGTTTGCTCTCTCGACGTGGGTGTGACTAAAATTGTTTTTAATATCAGTGACTTCTGGTGGGGCATAAACTGGCGACATAAAGATTTGTATTCACCATCGATACTTATAATGCTTCGAGTATGGGGGAGAGATTAATTCACATAACTCTGTTCTGTATACTTCTCGTCTGCCCCACAGCTGTGAAGTGATATGGGCGAACGGACGTAGGACATATAAGGGGGGAATTTTTGGATGAAGACAGAGAGTTTTGTGGGATTGGCGTCGAGAAAGGGAGTGTTTGGACTGGAGATCAGAGAAGGAGGAGAAGCAGCAATTTGTGTGTTGTATATATTTCTGAACATCTTTCCATTTCGTATCAGCATCCAATCGCAAGTATTATTGTTATTATAAATATTTGTGGCAATTATAAAGCGAAGTTTAGTTATCTCTTTTTGAATGATTTTGTTTCTTTTGTTTTGTAAGTTTGTTCCCAGATTTTAGTGTGATTATTCAGGGTATTGTCAGGTGGCTATTTATTTTTCTAATTCTTTTGTGTTTTATTATCTCATTGTAAGTTTTGTAAATAACATCAGCTTGTATTATGTTAGGTATTTTTCATTGTGTTTATTTTGTCCTTGCAAACGTCAGCTAATTTTATTTACTTTCGGACCTGTGTTGCGGGAAAGGAGTTGATGTTTTTTTTAATTGTTTTTCAAGAACTATTTGATCACTTCCCTTTTCACTTTGTTTTTCTCAGTTTTCTTATGCAGTCAGATTTAGTTATCTTGTGCTGCTTATTCCCATCTCGTAACTATAAATATATATATATATATATAAATATATATATATATATATATATATATATATATATATATATATATATATATATATATATATATATATATATATATATCTATCTATCTATCTATCTATATATATATATATATATATATATATATGAGACAGACAGACAGACAGACAGACGGTACATAAGTATGCGCAGGACATTATGGTAAACCTGTTCCCTCCTTTAGCTTGCGAACCGCTACATGGGAGAGGGAACTTTGATATTAAATCATTCTTGAACTCATTCGTGCGCATCTGGCGTTGATATTATTGCCTAACCCCGACCTGTCTGGTTAAGCCGACCATTGGACCGCAATTAACCAGTTTCACCTATGGCGTCGTCCCATAGATTTCCTACATTATTACTGTTGTCTGCGTCTTAGTGTGGTCTGTACTGGACGATACTCAACAATGTGTGTTGTGGTGTGGGCCGGTCCTGCAAGTCGAGTACAGTATGTGCCGTGTGTGTTTAGCTCGAGTCGAATTTGAGCTGGTAATTGAGGTGGTGTGGGTGAGGTTCTGCTGTATGCCTAGCCTGGTGAACTCGATCAGTTCTATTTAAGGATGCCTCTGATGGATGGATGTTGATGGGGGAGGGGGGACTTGTAATATAGTGTTCTGACTAATGTTTCGTATTGCACTGCGTGTAAAATAAGTACTTTGGTACTACATCATTGGCTAATCTGTGGACGTGGGATGTTGTTGCAGTGTGCAGTGACACGGACTTATAGTTTATTATTTGGTTACCCCTGGAGTCTTGGGTTGCAGTCATCAAGTTTCTTGACTTAGGTTGTGCTTGGTATAGTTTGTGTATAGTTTTATCTTAACTCTTGCATCTACCATGCGCTTCCCAAGCAAAGTAGACTGAATTACAGTGTCAAATATAGGGAAAAATATTCGTGATAATATTTGGTAAATTTCTACAGTACTTTCGGGCAAACAGAAGTGTTGTGGATATATAAAATTCTTCTGATGTAATACTTTGTGATTAGTTTGATTTTGACCCACATTACTTTCGGAACTGCGTCTTTTCCAAAACAGATGGAGACCACTTAAAAAGAACATCAGAAAAAACCCTCTCAATGATAACCATGCAGACCGCCACGAGATCGTGAAACAAACAAGGAGCATATATCTCTCATCAGACACGGCAGTATATGTGTACATTCATTTTCAGTATTTTTCAACTTTCCCATCCATTTCCTTTATTACTTTCCAATGAAAATTGTATAGGAAAAAGTTGTTGCTACTCATGTGACGACTCAGAGAAAACACAAAAGTGCATAATCTACCTTTGGCCGTAAGTAAACAATGCCTAATATTTGATTCCTATGGGGGTTAGTTTTTTGGGAAACTGGTCAGGACTCTATTTTCATTAAGACCTTTGGATGTTCATACACATTTGCCACTGACAGAGATAATTGAAGAAAACGAATGGTTAGTAAAATATGCGGCTAATGCTTACTTCTTGATTGTTGTATTCACTAACCAATCCTACTCCTTTTAGATCCATGCTAAAACGGTTGTAAATATAGCAGGAAAAAAATATTTTCCTTTCGTATCACACCGTACTCTGAGCAAACGACTGTAGGCAACCATAATTTCGTGCTATTCAGTTTTTAACAAGGTATTCCATTCCGTAATGCAATTTCGTACTAGGTCACATCATACTGCAGGTCTTGAGAGAGAGAGAGAGAGAGAGAGAGAGAGAGAGAGAGAGAGAGAGAGAGATGACAGCTAAAATAGACAGACAGATAGGTAGAAAGTTGGATAGACAGGTAAACAGATATATAAAGAGAGAGGGGATGCTGAACCTAAGAATCATTTTGCTACTGAGTCAAAGGAAAAAGGATGAATTCACTCATTTTCGAAGGAGATATATTAGACTATCCCTGCATAGGATAAAAAAAAAAAATGTTAATAAAAAATAAAATTAAATATTTCAATTACCATTAGAATTTAATTAAAGTAACTGTCGAAGCAAGGCATTAAGACTGAACAATAACATCTCAACAGTGCAGGTCTTCTTCACAACAAGAGGTTTTATAAACCCTAACATGGAGTTTTAAAATACCATAATTAACGCTAAAATTTATCCGTATCGCACGCAAGTGTAGCTGGGTAACACCATTATAGCCCTAGAAGTTTTCTGTAACAGTTCCTATGACAACCCTTCCCGATAGATCAGTACCCCTGAAGAAAGTTGTGGCTTTGTCCCCGTCCTCGAGCAAACTCTGGAGTGGAAAAAAGAATGACTGCTCCAATGGAAATCACACAAGCAAATTATTCCTTTAAGTGGATTCGATGTAATTGTTTCTGACATTATGAAACAATAGTGTAATGTTATTTATAAATTTGTATTTTCTCGCTCCTTCTGATTCATTTTGAAATATTTAGTTATGTGAAGGTATAAAGGTTACAAAAAGGTTGGAAAATTTATATCGAAATACGTATGGGAAAAATATTAAATCTCTGTTCCAATAATCCGTTTCCCGTGTCCCCATGTTTATTCGAGCAGGCCCTGATCCAACAACACCGGCACACAGAATTCTGTGGCACTGTCAGCTCACGGTAGGAATATCAATGTAGCATTTTCAGCGGGTGTGTGGTGAAGGCAATTTATTCTTCACACCGTTTACACTTTTTGATAATATATTTCCATGGATTATATATGTAATGGATTTATGGGCCATGTTCATCATCACCCATACCACCACCACCACCACCACCACCATCATCATCATCAACAACATTCCAGCCTCTTGTTCCAGCAAAAAATAAGGCGAGGTAAAGTTATTGGTATTGATTGATGTAAGGTTTGAATTAGAGATAATTTTGGTTATTAACGTGTAATATTCTTTATCGCTTAAGTGGTGTAAATTGTATATTATTTTGATGCTTTCTGTTTGTTCATTTTCTGCATTTATTTCTTTATATTGGTTTGCGTTTTCTCAGGACGTATTTCTTCTCGAAAGCAATAATTGGCATCCTCCAGGCAGTCAAAGACGCTCATCATAAATATCAGGGGGGTGATCTCATATACTGGTTAAACATTGTCGTATACGGGCTGCCCAGCTACAGTTTCCTTCACCACCAATAGATGGCTCTGTCGAACACACCAGATTAAGATGTTGCACAGTTGAATTTGTAACTTGTGATCGTTCCCGTGCTGGGTGTGAATTTTTACAACCATATTCTTTACCACAGATTTATCAGAAAGTAGATGTATAAAGGGACTCGATAGGGAAAAAAATATATCCCACGGCTGACGAGCTACTTATTCACATCGAAATTATAACCAAACAATTAGAAATTAACTGAAATACATAATTATATATCAGGAAGGTTAACACATCTCCGCAGATTCTCTCCGAAGTAACCTCACCTCTTTTGATGATCGTTAACCTTTTTTTACTTATTTCTGTGTGGGGGTAAAGCTGGCCAAAGTTACTGTAGAGGGATATGAAAACTTTATCATAGGCAAGATCTTCAAGAGGAGTTGATAAATGTGTATGTGTGTGTGTGTGTGTGCGCGATGTAATATTTACCAGCTAACACAGTACCAAGAAACACACATAGCAAGTGCCTATAAAGAATAACTACAGTAGGAAAGGAATATTACTTGTAAACAGTGTCCTGAATTTTACTGAATAAGTTACCTGAAAAGTCCAGGGAAGAGAGAATCTAATACGATCACACTTTAGGAACACTATACTGACTGCGCTGAGGATGAGGGAAGGGGTCTCTCTCTCTCTCTCTCTCTCTCTCTCTCTCTCTCTCTCTCTCTCTCAAGTTTCTACCCCTGCACCATCGGAACTCTAGGCAAGTAATATACAAGTGTGCCAATCAACTCCGGATCGTTGATAGGAGACAGGATCGGTAGCAGCCACTACTAACCACTCAGCGGGGTTAAAAGTGAATTCTGCTGAACTACACTAAACCGTTACCTGGTGTTCATTGATACGTGTGATTATTTCTGTCGAGAAGTATTGTATATCTGTGGGGGCTAGGTTTGAGAATGCTGAAAGTGATGCAACGCACCTTCCTTGAGGAACGAAAACAACAGCCAAACCTTGCGTATGAATGTAATGGCTTGTTTCTGAGCCTTGATGATTATGAATATATCGACCAGGAATGCTGGTCAATAAAGTGGCTCTTGATTCTTACACGCAGTCGGCTGACAGGCCGGAGAGTTTACTTTATCTTTAGGTGCATGCACGCAAGCGCGCGTGAGCGTGCGTGCGTGCGTGCGCGTGCGTGCGTGCGTGCGTGCGTGCGTGCGCGTGCGTGCGTGCGTGCGCGTGCGTGCGTGCGTGCGTGCGTGTGTGTGTGTGTGTGTGTGTGTGTGTGTGTGTGAACAAAATGGCCAAAACAGTTGTGATTCGATATTAAGCAAGCTTTTAGAAATGGTTGTAGGTCAGGAAGGGGGTTGACCTTTTGGGAGCATAGTAGGTCATAAACCATGGTAATATGGAAAGTTTAACATAAAAATTCTAATCCAATTTAGACCAGTTAATACTGACTGGTTCGGGATAAGGAAAGGATGAAAAGGTTTGATACTGAGAACAACCATCAAAGGGCAAGGTCACACGTAAAAGTCAGACATTAAGGATGTTATGTCAAGGTCAGCCAATTCTCTTCTCATATGTTTTAGATCATAATTGGTGGAAGAGGTTTGAGAAAAACAAGAACGAAGAAAGTCAGTTTTAGGAACTCTCAATAAATGGTCAACATCACAGGACGAGGACAAATTACAGTACACCTATGTGTCTGTGTGTGAAGAAGATTGCTAAGGTAGTGTTAATATGATTACGTGGAAGAACCGAGATTCAGCCAAAACACTGACGTATGATAGTAGCCGCTGCCCCACTAATCTGGGGTCTGACCGTGTGAAGTCTGTCCGGTGGCTGCTGATCCACATATATGGGTTTTAACTCGTCACGTCCCGAGCTATTTCACACCTCCGACACCCCCCAATCCCGAGCTATTTTAGATTTTTTTTTTTTTTTTTGGCTAAAACTTCCGCTTTGTTGAGAAACAAATGAAAATCACCAAGAAAGGGCTTACCGTGGTCAATAAGTGGTCGGAAAAGGTGAGGTCCCCCGCGCCAGGTATGAGGTCCCCCGCGCCAGGTATCGTATCTATCACTGACTTGTGAGTCGCTCACATTTTCTATGGTAGGTAAATTTGGGAGAAACCACAAACAACACCTTTACATTTATTGAATTTGAACTAATAAACAATAAGAATAACAATATAATGGTTTTCAATGACATATATATGAAAAATAAGCATTGTACCTTCGCGCGAGCATAGCGATTTGGATTAGAGTGTTAACACGCTATGTGCGAAGTTTCTTGTTTCAGTCAACATATCTTTTTTTTTCTACTTGTATACTACTGTTTCAGTGCCATTTTACCATTTTGTACTGTATGTAATTGTTTTCAGCTGTTTTCATTCATTACTATGACATGTAGCATAACTATAGCGCACATCTGCTTACTCAGCGCACTTGCTATGACTCGTATCTCAACATACCATATTGTTTTATCACTTTCATAGTATTATTTTCTTTACATAAAACCTTTCCTCAAGCACTGTAAATCTTTTCAATTATTTACATTCATTACAAGGGCATTTAGTGAAATGCTAGCGCATATTTACGTAGCAAGCACAATCTCTACGACTCGTATTTCACCCACTTTATTTTTTCACTCCCAATATACTTTCCCACTTACATTACACCCGTTTACACCCTATACTGCACTGTACATATTTACTGGCATTATTTATTCAGCTGAGCGTCTGAATATCGCACCAAAATACTCTCGTGACGAATGTTTCGACTGAGATAATACTCACACACTTACATACTAATTTTTCACATATATTATACCCGTTTCCACTTGTAGACTCCTATTTACATATTTATAGACCTTATTTATTCCACTGAGCGTCAGGAAATCGCATCTATAAACACCTGCTAGGAATATTTTGACTTAGAATAAATTGCAGCACTTACAAAACTTTCAACTTATATTACACCCGTTTGCATTTTCCATACAAATATTTACATACTTACGGGCCTTATTTATTCCACTGAGTGTCAGAATATCGCATCAAAATACCCTTGCTAGGTTTGTTTCCATTTAGATCATATTTATACACTTACATACTAATTTTCCACTTATATTACACCCGTTTCCACTTTATACAACTATTTACAGATCTACGGGCCTTATGATTAAACTGAGCGTCTGTTTGTCGCATTTATTTCTGAGTATCAACGTCCTATCACATTCACACCATATCAAAAGTGCATCAAGGTGTGATACTCGCTGAAACATGGGTAAATACAGAGACCCACGTCACACTCCACGCACTCATAGCGGGTGTCTTTTGTCTGAGTGGTGGGGCTCACACGGGAATTGCTACACACGTGACACCTGCGTTGGGGCCTAGGTCTATTTGGCTGGGGAGGGATAGGAGTGGGGAAATGGCGGGAGGATATTCTCAGGGGAGTTTGGGCAACAGGGGCAGTGCGGGTGCGGTGTTGGGGCCTTTCAACCGCATACCGGGAAAAAATCTCTCTTGTTAGCTCCCTCACAAACCCTTCAAAGGTTTCCTGAACTCCTGTTGTCATGGCGTGCAGGTGGTGACAATTCAGAGCAGTTATATCTAGCAAGTGAAAGAAAAGCTTCTTATACCACTTCGTCGTGGTCCTGGCACACTCGACCGAAGATATCATGGAGTCTGACTGGTCCACCAGGCGCATGTTGATGTTATAATCTAGGACACACTCAGATTTCCATATGTGGCGCCTGTTCTCGCCCCGGTAATCCACGGAATCAGTACAGTGCATCAAGGGGCGGTGAACCGTGGACAAGAGGCTGACTTCTCTATTGTGGTTCCACACAGTTGCAAGTATGCTGTTTGCCTGGAAGAATACAACCTCATTTCTGTCAAGTTTCCGCCCCTCCTTGACCATGTGACGCCGGTTCACCTTGGCGGTACCACAGATTCCCGAGTCATACCTGTGTAGATAACAAGCGAGAAGAGGGCTAGTGTACCAATTGTCCAGGTAAAGGACATGACCACGATGAAGGTAGTCTTCTATCATTGTCTTTACCACTGCTCCCGAGAGTCCAATACTCCGATCTTCTATTTTGTCTGTCTGTGCACCGGTGTACAAGACTATGTCTTGCACGTATCCAGTCCTACAGTCACACATAACAAAGATCTTGAACCCAAAACGGTGCCTTTTGCTGGGTATGTACTGCCGAAATGAAATATTGCCTGTCAACAACACGAGACTCTCGTCTATGACGAGGTCTCTATAGGGATAAAATGACGAACGAAATGTTTGCCTCAGGTGATTAAAAACCAACCTAATTCGCCTCATCTTATCTGTGTCATTCGCATTTGCAGGATCATCAGCATCGTAAAAGTGGAGGTGACGTAGAATGTGTTGAAAGCGATTACGGCTCATGACTTGGCCAAATATTGGTGTCAGCACAACAGGGTCCCTTGTCCAGTATGCCGGAATTCTGTTCTTTCGTATAATACCCATCAAAAGGACCAGGGCAAAAAATAAAAACATTTCTGAAAGGGAGACAGGGTAATCATATATGATAGAATGCCTGCTCCTTGTGCCCAATCTTTCACTCTCACAGCGCTGGCTGCTAGCAAAACGGTTTGTTTGGTCAAGTATCTGCTCCACAAAACCCTCATTGAAAAAAAGGTGGAAAAAAATCCAGCCTGGTGGAATTACGGTGAATTCCGGGAGCAATGCAACCAGCGCGCCCCTGCTTAGTGAAGGGGTGAATGATGGGGAAAAAAATAACTCCCATCCTCCCAATTCCATGAAACAAATCCCTCGTCCCCATCATCCCCATCGTCGCCTTCGTCTGGGTGGGGAGGAGATCCTGGTGGGGGATGTTGGGGAGGAGGAGTGCGGAGGGCTTCCCCACTCGCACTCCTCTTCCCTAGGCCTTTACCCTTTCCCTTTCCCTTACCCTTACGGCCTTGTGGAACATTAGGGGACTGTCGGAATGAAGTCTGGGAATATTGGGGAGCATAAGACGTGCTGGGGAGTGATTCCTCCCCACCTTCCCCCTGCATCACAACACCACGTGATTCATCACGCACTCTCACTCACCCACGTGTTAGGGAATATTAAGGAGCATAAGACGTGCTGGGGAGTGGTTCCTCCCCACCTTCCCCCTCCATCACAACCCCACATGGTCCAGAATGCACCCTCACTCGCCCACGTGATACTTCCCGCCGCCTCACACCTCCACGGGAGAGCGATGACTCACTCCCGCCACTCTCACTTTCAATACTCCTCCTTGCACTTTCTCTTTCACTCCCAACTCCCTCCACGGCACTTCCTACCTCCCCAAACAAAAGACTAGGCCCATACCTGTTCGTACAACGTGATGTGCTATGCGCCCATCGTAGAGGTGGAGTGCATGCAGACAGTTCAGAGGAGCAGTGACCATTGAAGTAGCGATAGAAAAGAGATAAAGATACGATAGTGCGGTAAAGAGACAGAGGTTGAAGGGAGTCAGTATGAGGAGGAGAGTTAATGAGATGAAAAGCCTTTGACTCCACCCTATTGAGAAGAGCTGTATGTGGGGAACCTCCCCACACATGAGACTTGTACTCCACACAGGGACGGATAAAACCCCTGTATAGAGTCAACAATTGTGCAGGGGTAAAGAAGGAACGGAGTCAGCTTAGCACACCCAATCTCTTGGAAGCAGATTTTACAAGAGATGTAATATGATCTTTCCAATATAAGTCGCGAGTAAATGAAACCCCAAGCATGTTCAAGGATGATGCAGGATTAAGCTGAATATTATTAAACATTAGTAGGTATACCTGTGGAAGATTTTGTCGGGTTGATAGGTGTAAGAACTGACTCTTAGATGTATTAAAATCAACCAGATTATTTTTACCCCAGTCAGAGATACGAGCCAAGTCAGACATTAGGTGTGCCATAGCCTCATCTCTTGTTTGTTGAAGTAACTGCTGAGATGGGCGTTGCGGGAACAGAATAGAAAGGTGAAGGGTGGAGTCATCAGCGTATGAGTGGATAGGATTAGATGTACAGCTTAGAAGGTCATTGATGAATAAAAGGAAGAGAGTTGGTGAAAGTACAGAGCCTTGAGGAACACCACTGTTGACAGAGCTATGAGAAGAACGATGGCCGTCTACAACAACGGCTATAGAACGACCAGAAAGGAAGCTAGATAATAAAGCACAGATGGAAGGATAGAAACCGTAAGAGGGCAGTTTGGAAATTAAATATTTATGCCAGACTCGATCGAAAGCCTTTGAGATGTCAAGTGCAATGGCAAAGCTTTCGCCAAAGTCCCGAAAGGAGGATGACTAGGAGTCTGAAAAGTAGGTGAGAAGATCGCCAGTGGAGCGTCCCTGACGGAACCCATACTGACGATCAGAAAGAAGGTTGTGATAGGAAAGATGCTTTAAAATTTTTCTATTATGAATTGACTCGAAAACTTTTGAGACACAGGATGTTAAAGTAATTGGATGATAGTTAGAGGGTTGGGAATGGTCACCCTTCATTGGGACTGGCTGAATGAGGGCAAACTTCCAGGAAGAACGAGAGGTACAATATGATAGACAAAGGCAAAAGAGTTTGCCTAGGCAGGAGGTAAGCACAGAAGCACAGTTCTTGAGAACAACAGGAGGGACCCCATCAGGCCCGTATGCCTTATTAGTATTGAGGCCTGTGATGGCAGAAAATACATCAGCTGAAGAAATTTTAATGTCAGCCATAAGGAAGTCAGAGGAGGGAAGTGATGGAGGAACAGCACCGGAATTGTCTAAAGTGGAATTGGAGGAGAAAGTCTGAGCGAAGAGATCTGCCTTATCAGTAGAAGAAATAGCTACAGAGCCATTAGAGTAGAAAAGAGTTGAGAAGGATGATGAGGTAAAATTGTTAGAAAGAATTTTGGCAAGGTGCCAGAAGGAGTGGGAAGAATTCGAGTTGGAGAGTTGAGAGCATTTAGTACGGATGAAATTGTTTTTAGCAGAGCAAAGAACAGACGTAGCACGATTCCGGGCAGAAACGTATAAAAGATGTGATTCAGGGGTGGGTTGGCTCCGGTACCTTTTACAGAGTTTGCACTCTACTACTAGTTTTAGGTTTAAACAGCCATTTGTCTTATCAGCCTGAGAATGATAGTGTCGACAACATGTATCAGTGATATATAAGAGGACACACAGCAGTATTTAACATGTTTTATGTATACTTTTTAACTTCACTCATACAGGTAAGAAACATTTCACGAAAAATATAAAGAATGTGAGTATAAAAATAAATTTGACCGTTTGTTAATATTTACGGAAATGATTTGCTGATATGGAGACATGTTTAGCCCACAGAATTGCTTCTTCCAATATTTTATGTTCACGTACACACTTATATCCAGTAATGGTTTACTGTTATGGAAACTTGCTTATCTTACAAACTGCTTAAGATCCTTTATAAATACAGTGTTCAGTATCCTCCCAAAAGTGTGGTAAGGTTAGTCCATGAGGAGGAGAAGAAGAAGAAGAAGGAGAAGATGATGATGATGATGATGAGGATGATGATGATGATGAGGAGGAGGAGGATGTGGAGGAGGAAGAAGAAGATGAAAGGAGAGGATAGGAGAGAAGGAAAAATTATAGTTATGCCTATTACCTGCGCGAGGGTAATTAAAACGGTCAGTTGTTGTTAAATTAGTTTTCCACCAGAACAAAACGCTGATACTTATATCCATAGCCCCAGCGGTACCGCACTGTGAACTGAGGCCACGCAAGCACGTCATTCAGACACGGACTAAGTAATCATTTGTGAGGTTATGCCATATTTTGCCCTGAAATTTTACGGTTCATGAAGGGCGGAATGAGATATTTACACATTCCAAAGCCTTTTTTCTCAAGAAATAATTCCCCTTCCCCGTGCTATGGTGGTAGGGATCCACCCCCTCTCTCTAACCACCTGAAAATTACTTATCTTCACACAGTCATTTCACCGAATTGATCATCACGAACGTTCAATAAAATACCATAATACAGTTCAGTCCTTCCTCTCGGTGAAGCAAATGTCCATAGGTCACTGGGTGGAGCCACTGTGGAGCATGGAGGTGGAGATGCAAAGTATGCTGCAAAATGGTGATTTGATGTGTGTACGTGGCTGGGACCATGGTCTGTCCTCCTAGCTGGCTAGCCTACTGCATGCTCACCATTCACTGCACCCGACTTCATCACTTATGTCTGTGTGACGCACCTCAGTGGGCATGTGGGCAGCTTGCAAGGGGTGGAGGTGGAGCAGCCCACACATTTGAGTGATATAACGGACACAGTGGAATCACTTGACGTGCCTCCACCTCTGACTGCATTACATGGGTGACTACTTGAACCTTTGTACTTGGATACCTGGAGTCATCAGGGATGAACAATTTTGGAGCAGGTTTCAAATGGCGGTAAGAGCGAGGTGGTGGTATATACAATTACCTAGAGGACCTACGACCAAAGATATATACTATCTCTTGAAGGAATGGGATTATCTTCCAAATATTCACATTGTTATAACATTAATATTTGATTACGGTAGCACACTTGGGAAGATTTGAGTAGGGGAACATGTGGTCTGGAAAGGGTGAATAGGACGCAACTAAAGGTGAAGAAACAATATAAGAAAATACGGATTAGTTTCTCAATCATGTTTTTTCCCTCCGTCTAATCTTTGTCATAATATTTCTTCCAACTTTAGCATGATAATATAGAATCCGCATTTGAAAAACTTGACAGATTTATTTCATGACACTATGTGGTTATCAGTAAACAGTTTAATATGTGTGGATGAGTCTGTGTACATGGCAAGTGCTTGTCTCATGGACCCCTCTTTGTATCTGTTAATATGCACCTGAATGCAGGTACTGTTAAGCTTGTAGCTTGCCACAGACTCAGGACTTCCTCACAAACAAGGTTACTTTTTGTTTGTAGATTGTCCATGTGCTAAGTTGGGAAAATTTGGAGCCAGTTTAATTAGCTGCGACACTTGGTCTTGCTTCTTAATTTCTTTTCTTATCCATTATAACTTTCCACTGCTTGTTCGCCTCCTTGTTTTGTATCTACATCCTGTGTCTTTATCTTCCTCCTTGGTTTCCTTTCTTGATTAAATTTTAAAGCGATTTTTTCATTACACATCACTTCATTTCTTGTAGTCACTTAGTGGTGCAAGTGTTCCAGAAGATTTGAAGTATGACATTATGCATTTTCTATGGTGATGGAGGCTAATGATGGGAGTGACTACACTGGGTACACCTTTGTGTATGACAGTGTGAGGCAGCGTGGTACATCAGGAGGTAAGAGGGAATGGAGGGTAGTAGTAGGTGAAGTGTGTGTGTGTGTGTGTGTGTGTGTGTGTGTGTGTGTGTGGAGGGAAACCGCACTATGAATGAAATAGGCAGTGTAAAATTTTGATTATTATTAATCCAAACACCCATAACTCTGTGTCTCCCTCTCAAACCAAACCTCACACAGTTAATGCTGGAGACGGAGACCTTTACCAGACGTCTATATAACCGGGCTGCTTCACTGGCTGATTATACAAATTTCGCTTATCTACCTCACTTCCCTCTGAGCGGACAATGGTGAACTGCAGGAGAAGGGCAACTTCAAGCTTCTGTTTACCGTTTTCACCCCAGATGAACCTAGGGTCACAAAAACTATAACCCTCACACATCTAATCATCAACCGTGCTTTTGTGTCTCCCACGAACCTTCACACATCCACCAACCAATCCTAACTTCGGTCTCCCACCTGCCCTCACACATCTACCTGCCAACCCTTCCTGTGTGTATCCCATCAGCTCTCACACCACCAACTCTCACACATTCACCCGCCAAACCCACCTCTGTGACTTCCACCAAACCTCACACATCTGCCCACCAGCCTCACGCATCTACTGACAAGCTTGCCTGTGTCTCCCATTTGCCTTCACACATCCACCCACCAGCCTCCGTGTCTCCCACACTCCCTCACACATCCACCCACTAGCTTCACACATTCACCCGCAAACCCTACCTTTGTGTCTCCCATTCGTTCTCACACATCTACCCGCCAACCCTACCTCTGTCTTTCACATTCGTTCTCACACATTTATCTATCAGCCTCACACATCTACCCTCCAACTCTACCTCTGTCTTCCACTCTCCCTCGCGCATCCACCCATCAGCTCTACTACCTCTGCGTCTCCCACCATCCCTCAAGCATCTCCTTCACTCCCAACACTGTCCTATGCAAATTCCTTGGAAACTGGTACATAAAATCGATGGGGATGAACAGCTGTTGAGCAATGTTCACCCCACATTCTTACATAAGACAAAACCAAACAATTCGTCTCCAGGTGTATTTATTCTATTTTGCACTACTATTCCTATAATTCGTCTCTCTGCTATCTTGACCTGTTTGTAATCCTGGATATCTAAGTGCAATAGTTATGATGTCATACACTGTTTCCTAGCAAATGATAACCCATATTGATCAGTTACTAAAGAAATGTCTTACACGTATTCTAGTTCTGCGTTCCCATGCTTATTCCACTCTGTCATTCTTCTGTACCTTTCTGCCAATTTTTTCTTCCAGCCGCTCCGCCTTTCACCTCGTTTCACCACCAGCAACGTTTATCCCTTCCCCTCCCTTTTACCTCATTTGAGGTGCCTAGTATATATATATATATATATATATATATATATATATATATATATATATATATATATATATATATATATATATATATATATATATATATATATATATATATATATTAGTAGGAGTAGACTGTAGCACCAGTTGAGCAGGGCAGTACTCCCGAGGTGGATGGAAAGCTGATGACAGGGAGAGCTGGAGCTCCCGTTTCATCAGCCCTCAGGACTAGTTCCTGACCATCCCCCTTTGCTGAACTGTTTCAGTGTGTCAGTTACACAGAGAGTAGGCCAGCATGCTCTCCAGTACAAATTTCTCTAACTATCTACACCACACTACATGCACAGTACACAATACACTTCCTTTTCCAAAATGTAAAAAAATATGGCGAATCTTCACCAAGCCTCGGAGTCCCCAGGGGGGGGGGCTATAAATGCCTCCACCATCCGCCCCTCTCCCGGTGACGACTCGAGGTGCCTGAAACCACTGTCTGACTCACTTCTTCATTTCTGCAACATTCGCGGCCTTTCCTCTAACTTTCGCTCTGTTGAGCACCACCTCTCCTCCTCTAAACCTCACCTTTTTCTAACTGAGACTCAGCTGTCTGAGGGAACTGACAGCACACCCTTTTCTGTATCCTCCTACTTTCTCTTTACTCATTTCAAAGCCAAAGGTGGCTGTTGTGTATATATACGCAACGACTTACCTTGCTTTTGTGTTCCTGAACTCGATTCTTCTGAATTCTCTACACTCTGGCTTCGGCTTTCCTGTCATTCTCTGACTAAATATATCTGTGCTGTTTACTTATCCCCTAATTCTACTGACTATCAAAAATTCTTCGACTATCTTACTTCTACGATGGAACACATTCTATCCATTTCTCCTTTCTCAGAAATGTCCATTCTAGGAGATTTCAATGTTCACCACCACCTTTGGCTCTCCTCTCCTTTCACTGATCCACCTGGTGAACAAGCCTACATCTTTTCTATCCTTAATGACCTAGAGCAGCTTGTACAGCACCCTACCCGTATCCCTGACCGCCTTGGAGAGAGCTCCAACATACTTGACCTCTTCCTCACAACTAATCCTTCTGCTTACTCTGTTAATCTTTTCTCTCCGTTGGGCTCCTCCGATCACAATCTTATCACCTTCACCTGTCCCATCACTCCGGTACGGCCTGTGGACCCTCCAGGGAAACGTCGTCTGTAGCATTTTGGAGCCGCGGACTGGGAGGCCCTCAGGCAGTACTTCTTTGATTTTCCCTGGAATGATTATTGCTTCCATGGCCGGGAGCCATCTGAGTGTGCCTTGCACATTACTGAGGTTATTCTCTCGGGCATGGAAGCATACATTCCTTTCTCATATCCTTTGACTAACGCAAGAAAGCCTTGGTTTAATCACGCTTGTTCTAATGCTGTCCGCAACAAGGAGAGGGCCTACAAAAGGTACCAGAGCCAACCCACCACTGAATCACATCATCTTTACGTTTCTGCCCGGAATCGTGCTAAGTCTGTTCTTCGCTCTGCTAAAAATGATTTCATCCGTACTAAATGCTCTCAACCTTCCAACTCGAATTCTTCCCGCTCCTTCTGGCACCTTGCCAAAAACTTTTCTAACAACTTTACCTCATCATCCTTCCCTCCTCTTTTCTACTCTGATGGTTCTGTAGCTATTTCTTCTACTGATAAAGCAGATCTCTTCGCACAGTCTTTCTCTTCCAATTCCACCTTAGATGATTCTGGTGCTGTTCCTCCATCACTTCCCCCCTCTGACTTACTCATGGCTGACATTAAAATTTCTTCAGCTGATGTATTTTCTGCCATCACTGGCCTCAGTACTAACAAGGCATATGGGCCTGATGGGTTCCCTCCTGTTGTTCTCAAGAAATGTGCTTCTGTGCTTACACCCTGCCTAGGCAAACTCTTTCGCCTTTGTCTGTCAACTTGTACCTTTCCTTCTTGCTGGAAGTTTGCTCTCATTCAGCCAGTCCCAAAGAAGGGTGACCACTCCCAACCCTCCAAGTATCGTCCAATTGCTTTAACGTCCTATATTTCAAAAGTTTTCGAGTCAATTCTCAATAGAAAAATTTTAAGGCATCTTTCTTATCACACCCTTCTTTCCGATCGTCAGTACGGGTTCCGTCAGGGACGCTCCACTTGCGATCTTCTCACCTACCTTTCAGACTCCTGGTCATCCTCCTTTCGGGACTTTGGCGAAAGCTTTGCCATTGCACTTGACATTTCAAAGACTTTCGATCGAGTCTGGCATAAATCTTTAATTTCCAAACTGCCCTCCTACGGTTTCTATCCTTCTATCTGTGCCTTCCTCGCTAGCTTCCTTTCTGGTCGTTCTATAGCCGCTGTTCTAGACGGCCATCGTTCTTCTCCTAGATCAGTGATGTTCCTCAGGGCTCTGTCCTATCACCAACTCTCTTCCTTTTATTCATCAATGATTTTCTAAGCAGTCCATCTAACCCTATCCACTCATACGCTGATGACTCCACCCTTCACCTTTCCATTCGGTTCCCGCAACGCCCATCTCAGCAGTTACTACTTCAACAAGCAAGGGATGAAGCTATGGCACACCTAATGTCTGACTTGGCTCGTATCTCTGACTGGGGTAAAACTAATATGGTTGTTTTTAATGCATCTAAGACTCAGTTCTTACACCTATCAACCCGACAAAATCTTCCACAGGTATACCCACTAATGTTTAATAATATTCAGCTTAATCCTGCATCATCCTTGAATATGCTTGGGGTTTCATTTACTCGGGACTTATCTTGGAAAGATCATATTACATCTCTTGTAAAATCTGCTTCCAAGAGATTGGGTGTGCTAAGCTGACTCCGCTCTTTCTTTTCCCCTGCACAATTATTGACTCTATACAGGGGTTTTATCCTCCCCTGTGTGGAGTACAACTCTCATGTGTGGGGAGGCTCCCCACATACAGCTCTTCTCAATAGGATGGCGTCAAAGGCTTTTTGTCTCATTAACTCTCCTCCTCTTACTGACTCCCTTCAACCTCTGTCTCTTCGCAGCACTGTTGCATCTTTATCTCTTTTCTATTGCTACTTTAATGGTCACTGCTCCTCTGAACTGTCTGCTTGCGTTCCTCCACCTCTATGACAGGCGCGTAGCACCCGTCTAGCAGCAAACTCTCATCCCTTTTCTGTCCAACACTCTAATGCAAGAGTTAACCGTTACTCCCAGTCTTTCATTTATGCAACAGGTCAACTCTGGAACTGTCTCACTCTGTCTGTATTTCCTACTGCCTATGATCTCCAGTCTTTCAAACGCAGTGTGTTCAGGCATCTCAAAATGATCGGATCTTGAATTTGGCTCTCTATTGTATTTTGCTTTTCTCTTGGAGGGAACTGTTACTGCGGGGTCATGGCCTTTGGTTCATTCTTCCTCGCATAAAAAATATATATATATATATATATATATATATATATATATATATATATATATATATATATATATATATATATATATATATATATATATACATATATATACTTTGTATATATATCATCATCATCATCATCATCAACCACAACTAGTCCACTGCTGAACATAGGCCTCCCACAACCTTTTCCACGAATTTCTTGACTGAGCCAATCTTTGCTACGTTTTTCCTGCAAATTTCCCTATCTCATCTCTCCATCTCCTGTCTGGCCTTTTTTTTGCTGCGCTTACATTCTCTTGGTGTCGAGTCCGTCAGCCTCTTACTTCATTGGTTATCTCTTATTTTTGGTATATGGCTTGCCCACCTCCATTTCTGTTATTTTATAACTTCTATAATATCTTTGACTTTAGTCTGCTCTCTCACCCAAGTTGATCTTTTCCTGTCTCTTAAAGGTATTCCCAACATTGACCTTTCCATCGCTCTCTGAGAACAGATTAATTTATTTTCCATTGATTTTGTCAGTTTCCAGGTCTCACAACCATACGTCATAGCTGGAATTATACATTCGTTATATACTTGTCGTTTCATACAAACTGGCAAGCTACTTTTCATACTCTCTCTATGTTTATCGAGAGCTTTCCATCCAATTGTAATGCGTCTCTTTATTTCGCTATCATGATCTTTCGTTAATTTAAGTATTTGTCCCAAATAGTTGTACTCCTCAACTTCTTCAAGAATTTCATCGCTTATTCTGATGACGCTCTTTGGTGTTTGTGGATTAAACATTAGTTTTACTTCGGTTCATCTTCAGTCCTACTTTCAGACTTTCTCTGTTCAGGTCATTTAACACTTCTTGCAATGCCTCCGCTGTTTCTGAGATTAGGACAATGTCATCTGCAAATCTTAAATGGTTTAGCTTTTCTCCATCCATGTTCACTCCTTTGTTTTCCCAGTCTAGCTTTCTGAAAATACTTTCTAGGCATTCTGTAAATAATTTTGGTGAAATTGTATCTCCCTGACTCACACCCTTCTCAATATTAATTTTTTCTGAGTCCTTATGTAATTTTACTGTAGCAGTTCCCTCTTTATATATGTTTTCAAGCAGGTTTACAATGTTCTCATTCACTCCTTGTTCTCGCAATGAATTTATAATTGCTATGTGCTCCACTGAATCGAAAACCTTTTCGTAATCAACAAAACCTAGGGAAGTGGTTTATTATATTCTAAAGTTTTCTCAATAAGCTGGTTCATTGTATGTAGATGATCAATGGTCGAATACCCGCTACGGAATCCTGCCTGTTCACGAGGTTGGTTTTCCTCCAAAATTGTTTTTATTCTGTTCGTAAGGACTTTAGCGAAGAGTTTGTAAATGACTGATAATAAGCTCATGGGTCGATAGTTACTAAGATCTCTTGAGTCACCTTTTTTGTAGAGTAAAATAACTATTGCATTACACCACGTTTTGGGAATTTTCTTCTGTTTTATACAGTGGGTAAATAAGTGAGCAAGCCTATTTTGTACTTTTACTCCGGCATCCAGCAGTAAATCTGTTACTATTCCATCTTCTCCCGGAGCCTTCCTGCTTTTCATATTTTTAAGACAAATATTTACTACGTCTGGTGTTACCTCAGGTATTTCACTTGTGTCAACTGAAAAGTTAGCTATTGGTACAACTGTCTTTGATGCATACAGTTCTTTGTAAAATTCTTCAACTCTCTTCACCATCTTAGCTCTGCATTTAATGATTTCGCCGTTTTTTTTCTTTCAGTGATGGCATTTGTTGCTTTCCTAGTGCCATTTTACTTCGGACCTGTTTCAAACTTTTTCCATATTTGATGGTTTCTTTTATCTGATCCATGTTTCTCTTTCTTTTTTCTTCCCTTTGTCTTTTGTTGATAAGCTTATTTAATTCTGCTCGTTTTATTTCGTCTTTCTTTGTCTATTACTTTCTTTCCTTTCGTTTTTTCATAAGCTCGAGTGTCTTTTCTGAATACTTCTTGGCTTTGGTTGTATTAGGTTTTCCTATTACCTCTGCTGATTCTCTTAGAACTTTGGTTAGTCTGTCATTCAGCTCATCAATGTCACATTCAGCATTACTTAGAGCCTGAAATCTGTTCCTTATTTCCAACTGAAAGGCTGCTTTTTTTTATTTACTATTATTGGGCATATCTTTTTTCTTTAATCATCTTCTTTCTTTCATTTCTGAAATTGGATCTTGCTGTGCAACCCACCATTCTATGATCACTAGCTATATTTATTTTGTTGATAACTGTGACATTTGTGATCATGTTATTTTTATCTGCTATAATGAAGTTGATTTCCTTTTTTGTTTCTCCATTTTGCCTTCTCCAGGTCCACTTTCTCCCTGTTCTTTTGTGGAAGAATGTGTTCATTATTCTCATGTTAAACATTTCAGCAAAATTTACCAGTATTTCTCCTCTTTCATTCCTTTCTCCCACTCCAAATTTTCCCATACATGCTTCTCCATTTTGCATTGAAGTCTCCCATGAGTATAGTATATGTTGTCTTTTCTTCTTCCATAATCTGGGAGATGTCATTATAGAATGTTTCTATTTCTTCATCTGGGCTTTGAGAAGTTGGTGCATACACTTGTATGACTTTCATGGTATATTTTCTGCATAGTCTAATGACAACAAATACTGCACTGTCAGATACACTTTGAATTTAACAACGTTGTCTGCAAGATTTGTTAATTAGAAATCCTACACCACGAACTGTTTCATTTTCCTTTCCTCTGTAGTAAAATAGGTGTTTGCTGTCATCGAGCTGAATTACTTTTTCTTCTTTTCTGTGGATCGCACTCAAACCTACAATATCCCAACTAATGTTTTCCAGTTCAGTCATCAGGTTATCAAGTTTGTAATCTTTTGTGAGGCTTCTTACACTGTATACATAGATCTTCATCGATTTCATTTCCTTTAACATCCAAGAGTCTAATTTTCCAACAGAGTGCCTACTCACTATCGGTGGCACACTGCTCGAAAGCACAGGAGGCATTGTGGTTGGACCTTTAGTAGACGATGATCCAGCAGGAACGCCTGTCAAATTATTTGCAACAGAACTCATGTTTCGTTGGGAAGTTTGTGGCAAATAATCTCACCTCCCTGCCACATAGTTTCGGGTGAGATGTAATTTTTTGCCACCTTATTCATTATATTCGGTGGAGCCCTACAGTATACGTCTATAGAGGGTCCCATGGTCCACGCCGTCTAAGACGGTACCTCGTATATCTACAAGGCCTTCCCCTATCCGCCACCCGGGGACACGCCAGGTAGCAGTGGGATCCTGCCCCTGGATATATATATATATATATATATATATATATATATATATATATATATATATATATATATATATATATAATGTCAATCTATCTATCTATTGCCAGACGCCTCAATCCCGTTTGGGGTGGCCACAAACAAATAGCCTCCAAGTCGCCCTGTCCCCCGCCATTTCACTGCCCTGCTCCCAACTCACAGCCCCCTCTCTCATATACCTCTCCACCCCATCCCTCCATCTCATCCTCGGCCTCCCCCTCGCTCTTCCCCCCTCCACCTCACTCACATACACTCTCTTCGTCAGTCTTTCACCCTCCATCCTCTCCACATGGCCAAACCACCATAGTGTGTTCCTCATAACGCTTCCTATCACATCCACATCCACACCACAATGCTCCTTTATATCCTCATTCGTCAGCCTGTCTCTCCATGTGACTCCACAGACTCCTCTTAAATAACTCATTTCCACTCCTCTCACTCTTGATTTGTGTCCTTCCAACAACGTCCAAGCTTCACTTCCGTACGTTAGAGTTGGTATCACAATACTGTCATGTAGTAACTTTTTCACTTCCATGCTCACTTCCCTGTTTCTTATCACTGCTTTCAAAGAATCAGCAACCTTTCTTCCCTGCTGTACCCTTTCATGCACTTCACCCTCCAAACCTCCATCCTTACTCATTACACTACCCAAGTACTTAAACGTACTCAGATTTTCCAATTCCTCACCATCCAACCTCACTGTACATTCACTGACTTCACCTCTCTCAAAGACCATCACTTTACTCTTCCCTACATTCACCTTTAGATTCCGTTTCCTACACACTCTCCCAAACTCATCCACCAAGCCTTGCAGCTCCCCTTCGTCTTCACTCAAACAACACCGTATCATCTGCAAACAACAGTACAGGGAGTTTCCAAACACTATCCTCTCTCACTAGGGCCACTCCAACATCTACTACCCTACCTTGTACCTCTTTTATTACCCCATCCATGTACAGATTGAACAACCATGGAGATATGACACATCCCTGTTTCAACCCAACTTTCAAAGAGAAAAATTCACTTAGTTCACCATCCACACGCACTGCAGCCTTCGCACCATCGTACATACTCTTCAAAGCATTCAACAACTTCCCATCTACTCCATATATTCTTAATACTTTCCACAGTCCTTGTCTATCCACCCTGTCATATGCTTTCTCCAAATCCATGAAAGCCGCATACAACTTCTTTCCCTTCTCTAGAAACTTTTCCACTAAAGATCTAAGAATGAATATCTGATCTACACAATCTCTTCCCTTCCTGAAGCCTCCCTGTTCTTCTCCAACTAATTTCTCTGTTCTTTGTCTAACTCTGTCAATAAGTATCCTACCATACACTTTTCCTATTATACCAAGAAGACAAATGCCCCTATGATTACCACACACTTCTTTTTCCCCTTTTCCTTTGTACAAGGGAATAATTATACCTGACTTTAAATCTTCCGGGACTCTACCTTCCTCCCAGGCCAATCTGCACATCTTCCACATTCATTCTACTACTATCTCTCCCCCATGCTTCAGCATTTCACCACACACTCCATCAATTCCTGGGGCTTTCCCTGATTTAACTTTCTTCATTGCTTCCACAACTTCTATCCTACTGATTTCCTGTCTTCTCACCTCCCTTCTTCTCCCAGCCATTCCCCAGCCACTTATACTCGCATTACTTCCATCCTCTATGTTCAACAATTCCTTAAAATGTTCTCTCCATCTGCTCACTTTTTCTCCCTTCTCCACTAGTAATCTACCATATTTATCTTTCACTCCCCTGCTAACTTCACTTCCACCCTGTCTTACTCTTTTCACCTCTTTCCAGAACATTTTCTTACAGTCCCTCCACTTTACACTCAAATTCCTTCCAAATTCCTCATCCACTCTCTTCTTACTCTCTCTTACTAATCTTTCCACCTCTCTCTTTCTTTCTACATACAACTCTTTCTTCTGCCTCTCAACTTTTTCCACACCCCTATTTCTCATCCATTCATTGTATGCTTTCCTCTTTTGTGCCACAGCCTATTTCACCTCTTCAGTCCACCACGCTGTTCCTTGCACCCCCCTCCGTCTTCTCTTCCTTCCACACACCACATCACATGCTGCACATATTTCTTCTGTAAATATCCTACACACACCTTCCACCTCTTCTATCTGCTCCAATTCATATTTGCCCAATCGTTCCTCCACTTCTCTCTTATACTCTGCCTTTTTCTCATCCTCTTGTAACCTTTCCACTCTCCTTGCAACTACTCCTTCCTCTCGTCTTTCCCTTCTTCTATTCCTCCATTTTACTTGCATTCTAATTCTGGCCACCACCAAGTAGTGGTCAGAAAGTCCACCCCCCCAACCTCTATAAACTGTTGCATCCATTACACATCTTCGCATCCTTTCATCCACACACACATAATCAATCATTGCCTTCCTTTCATTCAGTTCACCACCCACCCTTCTCATCACTCGCCATGTATACCTGAGGATCATTTTATGCCTGAAGAGGGTATTGGCTGTCACCAACCCCCTCCCAGCACAAATGTCCACTAACGCATTCCCATTCTCATCTATCTCAGTAGGCACACCCCACTCACCAACTATTCCATCCACCTTCACATTCCCAACTTTACCATTCATATCACCAATCAAAAACACTCTCATTCCTTCCAAACTTTTCCATGCACACTTCTACATTTGTCCAGAACTCTTCTTTCACTCTTCTAGCACGACCTTGCGTTGGCGCATACACACACACAATCGCCCACATTTGTATTGCAACTTTCAACTTTACCCACACAATCCTTGACCCAACTGATCCATACTGTCTTATGCTCCTCTTCCATCTTTTACTCACAACTATACATACTCCTTCCTTTGCCCTCTCATTCTCACCTACTCCTGCACATATACCCCATCCATACTCCCATTCTCTCACACTTTCTCCTCCCCATTTTGTTTCAGTTACTCCAAATACATCCACTTTCGCACCCTCAAGCACCTGGACAATCTCTCTCTCTTTCACCTCATCATTCGCTCCCCTTACATTCCACGTTCCGATAACCATGTCCTTTGTCCGGTCATTGGTCGTCATCGTTTGGTCAGTCCTTGTCCGAGGCTTATTGTTTTTTTTTTTTGTTAGTTGTTTTCCGGGGAGGGGCACTAACCCTCCGCCAACCCTTTTAGTCGCCTTTTACGACAAGCAGGGATACTGGGGGAGTATTCTTGAAAAAAACCCCTACCCCCAGGGGGTATATATATATATATATATATATATGCAATATATATATTGTTACGGAACAGAGAAAACTGTCCCGCAAAGTTCCAGGTTCAAAACAAAAGAGTTAGGTAAAATTACAAGATAAAGCTTAATGCTCAAACTAGTAACTAAACATTCAGGACTCATAAGGATAATGTAATGGCAAAAAACAGTTTAAATATATGGTTAACTGGAATAGCCTCTATTAACATGAAATTAGCAAGAGTAAATTTATCTAAGTCAGCCCTGATAAAAATGAGAAAACCGGATAATACTCAGTGAATGCAAGATATATTATTACAGATACAAAATATTATCAATCATGACTGACTTAAAAACACATGAATCACAAACCCCTCACTAGGCCTACGAATTAACACCCCATGCTATACAGTACAAGAAAAAATGCAACAACACTTATACTCAAATTACACAGCTACTAGATGGTTGGAGACTTCCTGAGCACTCACAATAATATCAACTGTACAGGGGAGGACAGAGATGTGAGCAAAATGAGGAGTAGATCTAAGTGGCAATTAATGCAGAGACTGAGCTCATTATATAGGGGCCGGGAGAGCTTGATACAACTTGTAAGAAGGACGTGCAAATGAAGCCATAGGGGACAAAGAGTTGACACTCCTGCTCTGAAGAACAGAAAGAACGACTTACTCTACTATAAGGGAGGAGGGGGGGAGTGAAGTAGAACACGCACTATGGAAGCCACGAGGCGAATCGTGATCAAACATGCAGCATACTGTACGTTAGAATTATACAAAGGATGATGAAATCATAGGCTATGTAACACCTCCCCACAAAGAAAAAGAAATTTACAAAGGAAATTTCTTATTATTCTAAAACAATCTGTCTAAAGTCTAGATAAGCAATCTGCAAAAACATTTTCTTTCCCCTTGACATGTTGTATGTCTAATGAATACTCCTGAAGAAGTAGACTCCATCTTGTCAATCTCTGATTTTTATCTTTAAATTTACTAAGGAATTTCATACTCCTGAAGAAGTAGACTCCATCTTGTCAATCTCTGATTTTTATCTTTAAACTTACTAAGGAATTTCAGTGGGTTATGGTCGGTATAAATGACTATGGGGTCAAAACCAGAACACAAATAAAATGAAAAATGCTGTAAACCCAAAATCAAGGCCAAAAGCTCTTTCTCAATAGTGGAGTAGTTCTTTTGAGGTGGAGTGAACTTCTTACTGTAATAAGATACAGGGTGTTCAATACCCTGATCATCCTCTTGCAGCAAAACAGCCCCAGCTCCTGTATCACTTGCATCAACAACCATCTTAAAAGGCTTAGCAAAATTTGGAGTAGCGAGCACTGGCTGACTTAATAGGATAGCTTTATGTTTGCTGAAAGAGGATTCACAGTCATCGGTCCAAACAAATTTAACTCCCTTTTTCAGTAGGTCTGTAAGTGGTGATACAAGAATTGAAAAGTTAAGAACAAATCTCCTGTAACTAACCTACCATTCCCAAAAATCTTTGTAGCTCTTTCCTACTTTTAGGTCTGGGAAGATCACTTATAACCTGAACCTTAGCTCCTGGTGGTGCAACATGTCCATCACCAATTACGTACCCAAGGTACTGAACTTTAGCTTGACCAAACTCACACTTTGATAAATTAGCTACAAGATTATCCTGAACCAAATGCTCAAGAAATTTACTGACATGGCATAAGTGATCTTTCCAGTTGTCACTGAAGATTAATACATCATCAATATAAACAACACACCCTGCCAAACCCTCTGTTACAACATTCATGAGCTTCTGAAATGTGGCTGATGCATTCTTCATACCATATGGCATTACAGAACATGCAAAAGTCTATCCTAGTGTTACTCGTACAAAACATGAGATCTCCCTAGCACGTTCAGTCATAGGTACTTGCCAGTATCCCTTTAACAAATCAAACTTACTTATGTACCTAGCCTTTCCGATCTTGTCTATGCAATCTTCCACGCGAGGGAGAGGGTGTCTGTTTTGGTTATCTGATTAACACGTCTGTAGTCGATGCAATGCCGCTGTGACCCACCTGGCTTAGGGACTAGAGTGACAGGAGAACTCCACTCGCTCTGACAGGGCTCAATCATCTTGTGGTCCAACAGGTAACCAAGCTCCTTCTGAATGAGAGGAACTTTCACTGGGTTCACACGGTAAGGAGGCAGTTTAATTGGCTTTGTGTCTCCAACATCGACATCATGCATCAACCCAGTGGTTTTTCCTGGAGTAGCATGGAACACTTGCGGGTACTCCTGCAGTAATGCCGAAAACTCCTGCCTTTCCTCGGGAGGTAGATGAGAAAGCTTAGTCTGGAGATCATTCGTGATATCAGGATTCTTCCCCAAACTATCACTCAGGCTCATGCTGCATGGGAGAACTTGACTTGCAGACTCGGGTGGAACAGCTACAGTGCAGACTGGGTTTATTTTCGTCCCGCCTGTGATATAACTTTAGCATGTTGATGTGACAAAGTTGCTTGTTCTTTCTACGATCTGGTGTGGCGATGACATAGTTGACATCACTGAGTTTCTTCTCCACGAAATAAGGACCACTAAACTTGGCTTGAAGAGGTTGCCCATGCACCGGTAGCAGAATCAAAACCTGATCTCCTGGCTGAAAGTGGCGTAACCTGGACTTCTTTTCATACTAAGTCTTCATCTTCTCCTGAGCAGCTCCTAAATTCTCTCTCGCCAGCTGTAAAGCAGTGGACAGCCGTTCTTTGAACTTCATCACATACTCCAGCAGGTTGACGTCATCTTCCTCCGACAGCCAGCATTCCTTGAGTAGCTTAAGGGGTCCTCTTACTTCATGGCCAAACAGTAGTTCAAAGGGTGAGAAGCCCAGTGATTCATTTGGAGATTCTCTTGCGGCAAATACAACAAATGGAAGACCTTTATCCCAGTCTTTCTGATGTTCCAAACAGTATTTCTTGAGCATCGATTTGAGTGTTTGATGATATCTCTCCAATGCTCCTTGGGTCTGGGGATGGTAAGCTGAAGACGTGATCTGGGTGATGCCCAACTCTTTCAGAGACTGCTTGAAAACATTGGACATGAAATTACTTCCCCGGTCTGACTGTACCTCCTTGGGCAGACCAAACTTTGTGAAGAACTCTAGCACTTCCTTAACCACGTTCTTTGCTGAGATATTTCTAAGTGGAATGGCTTCAGGATAATGAGCAGCCATATCAATCAGGGTTAGCACATAAGAAAATCCTGAAGAAGTCTTAGGAAGAGGGCCCACAATATGCACCAACACACGGGTGAATGGTGCCTCAAAAGGAGGAATGGGAACTAGAGGTGCAACCTTTTCGGTCTGATTACACTTCCCCACAACTTGACAGGTGTGACAAGACTTACAATACCAGGAAACATCTCTGAAGACACCTGGCCTGTAGAAGTGTTTCAAAATGCGTGCCACAGTCTTCCTCACTCCAAGGTGTCCTGCCAAACTGGAATCATGAGCCACTCTAATGATATCCTGCCTACAAACACGAGGGATGACAACTTGATGTACAACCTCCCATTCACAGTCGGCTGATGCTGTTGGGGGTCTCCACTTCCTCATAAGTACTCCTGACTTTATATAATAACAAGTAGAAGCACCAGCTGACTCTCCCTCACTGCAAGCAGAATTAGCTAGAATTTTCAACTCAGGGTCAGCAACCTGCAACTCAACCAACTCTTGACGAGACAAATTATCAACACTACGGGGTACTGCCTCATCTGGTGAGTGGTCCAAATTAGCAAGAAAAGTGTCAGCTAGGATAACATCATCATCATCATTATCCTCTAAGTCACCAGTAACTTTAGACTTAGCCCTAGTGACAGCACATGCAGAGAACACATCAGGGATATCACAATCCTGGGTTGCAGTCACTGGTTCACTAGACAACTGAGGAGCTGGACACACTTGACTTCCACCAATATGATTTCCAAGTAAGAAAGTTACACCTGACATTGGGAGTGTTTCAACCAACCCAACCATAACGGAACCATTAACAAAACCAGACTCTAAATTCACTCTGCACAGAGGGACAGAGAAGTAATTATTCCCTACACCTTGTAAGATTACAGTTTCATCAGAGGAATTAACATTAGAGCCTAGAACACTGGTCAGCATAAGGGATTGTCAAGCACCTGTATCACGATATATTTTAACTGATTTCCTGTCATTACTGTCCAGAGGACTGACAAAACCATCAGACAGGAAATTAGCACATGAACTCTCGAGAGTCTCACCCACGTTATTGCTCAAAAGAGGAGCTTCATTATGAGAATTTAATATACCCCTCAAAGCAGGTTCAGTTAACTCAGTTAAAGAATTCTGGGAACTCTCAAGGGTGGACACTAGACCAATTGACTGAATATTTAAAGACTCCTTTTTGTTCACATCACGCTGTCTCCTGAAACATTTCTCCGTAGTATGACCAAGCATACTACAATAAGTACATTTACTTTTCTGAAATCGAGAGGTGAAGCTGGTATTTACTTCCTGAGAAACATCATCTTTATTCTCTTTCCTGTTACCTGCACTCTGAGTAGAGGCAACGTACTTACTCTCAGCTTTCCTTTTTTCTTTAGAATATCTCTTGTGAGTGAGAACATATTCATCAGCTAAAACTGCAGCATCAGACAAATTATCTATTCTTTTCTCATCAAGATATAGGCTTACATCTTTATTAAAACACCTTTTGAAGTCCTCCAGGAAAATCATCTGCTTAAATTTACCAAAATCAGATTTTACATTCTTAGAATTTAACCACTGCTCTAACAGATCTTCTTTGATTTTTGCTTACTCAACATGGGATTGCTTATCTTGCTTATAAGTTGTCCTAAATTTTACTCTATAGGCTTCAGGAACATGCTAATAGGCCTTAAGAATCAAGCTCTTAACTACATCATAATTATCAGATTGATACTGAGGCAAAAATGCATAAGTTACTTGAGCTTTACCGGTGAGAACAGTCTGAAGGAGTACTGGGCAATACTTTTTGGGCCAATTAAAACCAGTAACTACCCTCTCAAACAACTGAAAATACTTTGTTAAATCAGATTCATTAAAAGGAGGGACAAGTTTAACATTTTTAGCCACATCAAAATCATCAGAGCTAGATGATCCAGTTCCACCTTGTTTCATGCGATACTCATGGTCTGCCTGAATCCTAGCAAATTCAATTTGTGCCTCCTGAATACGAGCCTGAGACTCAGCCTCCTTAGCACGTGCCTGAAATTCAGCCTCCTTAACACGAGCCTCCTGCAGAGCTATCTGTAACTTAGCTATTTCAATCTGCGTTTGCTCATTTGGAGGAGTTACATTAAACAAGCTTTTATTAATCATGCCAACAATTTGATCTTTAGAATGATGAGAGTGAACTGCAATTCCCAATTGTTGAGCAACAAGCTTAAGTTCATTCTTTGTTCTGTTTTCTATATCACACACTGTTTGGACATTTGACAAAAAATCTTTGGCTTCATGAAGCGTAGTAATAGTAGACATCATGAATAAATCACAGTCACAAAATATCAAGCAATATCCTTATGATAATATCCTGAATATCCTGGGAAGGTCGCCAAATTTATGTTACGGAACAGAGAAAACTGTCCCGCAAAGTTCCTGGTTCAAAACAAACGAGTTAGGTAAAATTACAAGTTAAAGTTTAATGCTCAAACTAACAACTAAACATTCAGGACTCATAAGGATAATGTAATGGCAAAAAACAGGTTAAATAAATGGTTAACTGCAATAGCCTCTATTAATACGAAATTAGCATGAGTAAATTTATCTAAGTCAGCCCTGATAAAAATGAGAAAACCGGATAATACTCAGTGAATGCAAGATATATTATTACAGATACAAAATATTATCAATCATGACTGACTTAAAAACACATGAATCACAAAAACCTCACTAGGCCTACGAATTAACACCCCAAGCTATACAGTACAAGAAAAAATGCAACAACACTTATACTCAAATTACACAGCTGCTAGATGGTTGGAGACTTCCTGAGCACTCACAATAATAACAACTGTACAGGGGAGGACAGAGATGTGAGCAAAATGAGGAGTAGATCTAAGTGGCAATTAATGCAGAGACTGAGCTCATTATATAGGGGCCGGCAGAGCTTGATACAACTTGTAAGAAGGACGTCAAATGAAGCCATAGGGGACAAAGAGTTGACACTCCTGCTCTGAACAACAGAAAGGACGACTTACTCTACTATAAGGGAGGAGGGGGGAAGTGAAGTAGAACACGCACTACGGAAGCCACGAGGCGAATCGTGATCAAACATGCAGCATACTGTACGTTAGAATTATACAAAGGATGATGAAATCATAGGCTATGTAACAATATATATATATATATATATATATATATATATATATATATATATATATATATATATATATATATATATATATATATATATATATATATTGGTGAAATCTACTGTGTTTCCCATGTAGTGATATATTTGGCTAAGTTTTATGTGAAAAGACAGTGAAAAAGTGAGCCACATCCTCATAAGGAAGAGTGTGTGTCGTACACCTGAGCTAGCACACAGGTAAGGAAATGCAACACGAGGTTTGGAACTCGTGCTTTTACATGTAATAATCCTTGTACTATCCAGATGCACACTTTCAGGACACCCCACTCACCGGACATTTTGGTCCCGGGATTTATTATTCCCAAAATTGCTCCAAAACCGCAAAAAATTCGAAACAAATCTGACAGTTTTTCCCCCCAGAATTTGAACTCGGCACACACGGTGCGGACCAGCTGTGTTTTGGTGCGCAGTTCCACCGCCGTCTGCTAGAGCGCCCCTGCATCCTCCCCACTTACTGCCCATCTCTTGTTGTCAGTGCACGCTTGTCATCAAGGCCGCCCACATGCTCGCTTTTGTTGTGGTCCCCTACCTGCTGCAGGCTCTCCTGTTGCTCTCCTGCCTCTTCTTCGTGTGTGGCCCCGCCACCTGAGAAGAGGAAGAGAGTGGTTTTGACTCTGGAGAAGAAGAGGGGGATATTGGACAAGGTGGACATGGGATGGTCAACTTCACTCATCCTCCATGAATTCAACCTGGTCCAATCTACTTTGTTTGATATCAAGAGATCCCGTGACAAACTCATGCAGTACATGGCTGACTTCTCGTTGAAGAACAAACACAACATAGAGAGAAAGGTGATGTTTACTCCCCGGTATGCTGAAGTCAAGGAAAGTGCTGCTGGTGTGCTGGTGCGTGGCACGGAGCTGAAGGCTGCTGCTGAGAAGTTCGCAAGGCTTCACAATGCCCCAGACTTCAAGGCATCCGAGGGTTGGCTCTTTGCATTCAAGTTATGACATGGCCTTACCAACCGTAAGTTTCATGGCAAAACTTTGGACGCCAACGAGGATGAAGTAGAGGAGTTTCGGCACAATGTGAAGGGCTTGATCGACAGGGAGGGCCTCACTCTAGGTCAAGTCTACAATGCTGACGAAACTGGTTTATTCTATCACTCTTTGCCAACGAACACTCAAACCGACGAGACGGATAAGCATGTACTTGGCTGCAAGCTCTGCAAGCAACGGATATCTGCTTTGTGTTGTACCAATGCTAATGGCATGTACTGGCTCAAGCCCGTTATTGTTGGCCATGTAAAGCAGCCTCGGTGTCTTTGTGGGGTGATGGATGCCCTTCCTGTCATTTGGTACCATTCTATGGAGGCATGGCTCACTGCCCAGATCTTCAAAGACTGGTTCCACCGCCATTTCTTCAAGGAGGTCATCAATTACCAGACAAAGACACTGGAAATCCTGCACGACCAAGTAAAGGCCCTCCTCTTGGATTGTGCAAGGCCCACCCATGTGACAAGGACTTGGTGGCTGAGACGGGGCGCATTAGGTGCATGTTTATGCCACCTAATATGACTGCTTTCATCCAACCAATGGACCAAGGAGTGATCGTGACAATGAAGAGGCTGTTCTGAAGGAAGTTTTTGGACGAGGTGATGGTTGTTCTCGAGGACGAGGACGAGCACAGGGAGAGACGGGACATGCGAGGCCAGTGGACTTTGGAAAACATTCGCTGCTGCAACAGCAAGTCTGCAATCTACAACTGGACCAGTGCATGGAAGGAAGTCCCTGTCAAGACTCTAGAAAATGGTTGGTCTCGTCTGCGTCTCGGAACGGAAGTGGAGCACGATTTCCTAGGTTTTGACGTGGACGATTTCCATGAACTTCTACATGTGCATGGCGACCATGCTGATGTGGGTGATGTGCGTGAGTGGTTGGATGATGATGAGGGCGATCCTGGGTATCAGATCATGTCTGATATCGAGATCGCATCTTCAGTTGCAGGTGTCAGTACCCAACTTGAAGATCCCGGCGAGGACGGCGACGATGATGCGGACTCGTCTCAGCGTGACACTACTCCAGCCATCCCCAAGCTGAGTGCACTCCGGGAACATGTAGAGTTTGTTCTCGACTACCTGGAACACCTGGACTGCGACAGGGAGATGGGGCCCTTGGGACTTGTGCAGGAATGCGCGCTTTCAGGCAGCGCATCATTAATCATCAAAATCGTCGTTCCTTGCATCAATCAACCATTGACAGCTTTTTCAGACCCGTGACGCCTGCTGTGCCAAGCCCTGGCTCCACACCATTGCCTCCCGAAGACAGGCCCTCATCCTCCGAGCCATAGCCCAGCACATCAGGCACGGTGGAGTCGTCACTGGACGTGAGTTTGCACCTCTCTTCAGAGTCGTCTGCATTGGGTAGTCCATCACCAAGTTTCAGCGACGCACCAGTAGGCCACCTGCATCAGCTACTCTCAGACTCTGACAGTGAATAAACAGCAAGAACTCGTCACTAGACCACTCGGGAATTTACAGTGTTGTGCAGTGAAAAAAAAAAAAAAAACAGTGCACAGTGTTAAGAAATTAGAATTCTGAGTGCAAAGACTTCAGTGCAAAGTGCAACACTGATTTTATTGACATTCAATGGAGCACAAATTAGACTAGAGTGTGTATTGTTAAGAAAATGGATTTATGAGTGCAAAGACTTAAGTGCAGAGTGCAACACTTATTTCATTAAGGTACAATGGAGCGCAAATTAGACTAGAGTGTGTAGTGTTAAGAAAATGGATTTATGAATGCAAATGACTAAGTTCAGTGCAAGACTTCATGTACAGTGTACTTTAGGTGCTTCAGGTACTCCTTTTTACTGTCAGAGTCAGAGAGGAAGCGGGTTATTCAACGAGATGGCCAGGGACTTGTTGTCAGTACCCAGAATGTTTCATACTGTACTGTATTTTCCATATTTACCTCTCAAACCTCATTTCCCTCTTTTATGTCCCTTATTGGTGTGAATGGGGTCTTAAGTGCTATGCATGTCCAGTAGGGAGGTGCTTTTCTGCGTTAGGCTAGGTTAGGGTCCATAGGTAACTACTCCAGGAGCCAGGGACTTGTTGAAAGTACCCAGAATATTTAATATTGTATATACTCACCTCTAAAACCTCATTCTCTGTTCTTTTGAATTTATTTCATTCTTTTATGTCCCTTATTGGTGTGACTTGGGTCTTAAATAGGTGCTATGCATGTCCAGTAGGGACTTGCATAGGTGTTTTTGTGAGTCAGGGTAGGTAAGGGTTCATAAGTACAAGTCCAGGAGGCTAGGGCCCACTATCCGGACGGGACCACTTTCTGGACATGCCTTTGGCTCTATTATATTGGATAGTGGAGGGATTATTGTATATATTTTTTTTCTTGGTGAAATCTACTGGGTTTCCCATGTACTGATATATTTGGCTATGTTTTATGTATAAAGACAGTGAAAGACTGACTGCAGTGTGTTCTCGTAAGGGAAACACCGTCTGCTACACCTTAGCGCACAGGTAACGGGCTACGGAACACTTCCACTTACATGTTACTGATGAAATGTACTGTGTATCTCATAAAAATGATAGATTTGGTTATGTGTAATGTCCAAAGAAAATGAAAGGGGTAATCACATGCTACTGGCCCCTACCAGTTTGCTAAGTCAGGTGTAGGAGACGATGTTTTCCAAGGACATACACGTATTTCATGAACCTTTGCGTTGTGCTAGTGTTGAGCCAAGTTCTTGGTTGGCTGTGAATAACATATCTTGACTCCTTTATTTCAGCTCACACTCCTACCATAGCACTGGAGTGCCACAGGGTCCACAATTCCTCACACAGCAATTTATTCTCCAGTTGACTTCAGTCTTGCAAAAATGAGACGCAGGTTAGCACCACACGAGTGGCATTAGATCCTCGAGGAGGTAGAGTCAGAGAGCAATTTTGAGAGCGACCGTTCTGGGGTGGAGGAGGTTGAGCTGATGCCATCCGGTCAGCAAGTAAAGCTGCCCTGCCGTCTTCCTCTGAAGGAGACCACACCACCGTCATCGGCCGCCTTCACCAAACAACCCTCCCCACCTTTAGGACTTGCCGGTCCCAATGCTCTCTTCGTCAGCTTCCAATCTCCAGGCCCCTCTGTCCTCCTTGGCGAGGCAGTGTCACCGGAAGCCGGGCCATCGTTCATTGTGATGGCCCCTCCACCTGCTTCTGCTGTGCAGGATGCCACGGTGACATCCTTGCTGGCCAGGCTGAGGAGACTGGTGTCCCCAGAGTCCTCTGTCTCGTCCTCCTCCTCCTCCAAGGCGTCCCCTCCTGACAAGGGCATCGTGGTCCATTGCCTGGACATGGGGGACGTCCAAGGGGTTGGAGGGTAGGCCGAAGGGTGTCGACTGGCTGACCCGCTGCCACCGCCGCCACTGTCGCTGAAGAGGATCCTGGGTGGAGCAGTGGCCTGTTGACACCGAACCATGGGCCGTTCACTGGCTCCCCGGGAATAAAGGTGGATATTCCAACAACTCCCCTGCAGTTTTTCCAGCTCTTCTTCACGTGGGAGTTGTTGTCATACCTCACCATGGAGACCAATCGGTATGCCACATTCCTGGGAACTCAGCTGGATGCGTTTTTCTCCTGCAATGAAGAAGAGATGGCCAAGTTCCTGGGACTATACCTTTTCATGGGGATCGTGCACATGCCGACCATCAGGCACTACTGGAGGAGCTTTGAGCTGCACAAATACCCTAGGGTCCAGCGGGCAATGAGTGGAAGGTGCTTCAACGCCATCCTGAAGCACTTCCACTCCTTCAACACGCTTGCCATTCCCCAGGACAACCAAGATCAGCTCATCCATGTTCGCACAGTCATGGAGTACCTTCTTCAGTGATTCCAGTCAGCATACCTACCGAAGGAGCAGCTCATCCTGGATGAGGGCTCTCTGGGTTGGAATTGCCGGCTGTCCTTCCGCATCTACAACCCCCAGAAGCCCGACAAGTACACCATCAAGATGTACATGCTGGCTGAGTCATCCTCGGGCTACATCTGGAACCTGGAGGTCTACACGGGGGTGCAGTGTACCCTCCAGAACACCGTTTTGGGCCTCGTGGAACCGTTGAAGGATCAGGGCTATAAGTTATTTAAGGACAACTATTACAATTCTGTAGCCCTGTGCAAATGACTCTTCACTGCAGGATTGTACGTGTGTGGGACCCTACGGCTACCTATAGGAGCGCCACGTCAGCTACAGGCCATTGCCAAGGCTAAGAGCCTGCCCAAGTTGGGCATGGCATACAGGCACAAGAACAATGTGCTAGTCCTACTGTGGAGGGACAAGCGCATTGTGAACATGCTGTCCATCTTCCACACTGTGGACACCTTTCTGAAGAGGGTTCAAGGAAAGGTGCGGGGTAATGACGGGCGGACAACCTATGTGGAGAAGGTTGTTCACAAGCCCGTCGTTATGGAGGAGTACAACAGGTATATGGGTGGGGTGGATCATTGTGATCAAATCGTCCAGTACTACCCCATCCAACGCCGAACTGTCAAGTGGACGAAGATCACATTCTACTTCATCCAAATGGCACTGTTCATCGTGTTTGCCTTGTATAAGAAGTACAGATGCATGCAAGTAACTCTTCTGGAATTTGTGAAGCAGATCATCTACTATCTTCTGCATTTCTACGAAGAGGTCTGGCCCGCATCTAGACACACCCCACTACGCCCCAGACCTACCTACCCGGCAGCCAGCACCAGCATCAAATGGCACCCAGCAGGCACAACAACCAGCGCCAGGATTGGCTCAGCCACCACCAGCACCAGCACAGCCTGCGGGAAACCGCACACTGGCACCACCAGAAGCAGGGCCATCACAGGTGCCACCATCACCACCAACACCACCTGCAAGGGGCCCATCAGGGGTGGCAGAACCACCACCACCTCCAGTCACCAGTCCGTAGGGAGAACCCATGCCTGGGCCTGCAGCTTTCATGCGACAGGACCATAGAGCACGAGGGTATCCAAGCAAGCATCGCTGGGTCATCGACGACGACTTGAGGTTGGATCGCACTCTGGGCCAACAACGGGCGAGGATCCCTGACAAGAAGAGGTTCAAGTGTGCCTTGTACTTCAAGTTGGGGAGGAGGAAAAACACATGGAACATGTGTCCTGTATGTGATGTGCCGCTTTGCATGGGTGATTGTTTCAACTGGTACTATACCGAGCGATACCTTCACTAGTGGAGCACACACACACACACACACACACACACACACACACACACAGTACAAAACTGCTCACCTCCCAACTGATGTGGTCCTGCAGGAAGATCATAGCCACTGGAGAAGTACGTGGTACTCTTTTTTTATTTATCTATTTATCTTTATTTATGTCAGGATATTTACATATACATATGTGTTGTTTTTTACCTCAACACAAATGACAGGGAAATAAGTACAGCTTCAGTTTCAGTTGGTACCAACAGGTTTAGTGTTCATGTGTGATTTCTAAGAGGACTAAAAACAAAACAGAAGTAATTAATAGTTGTTGGTATAAAACCAAAGATAGTGAAGCTAGCAAGCATAAAAGTGTTAGCGTGGTAGGGGAAACTAGCGTAAGTGAGCGTGGCTGATGGCAGGTCAGCGCGCTGCAAAATACGCCGTAGTTTTTTGCATTTTTCTCGAAAACTATGAGGCCTAGGATAACCGTTCTTCACTGAGAAATTGTGCACTGAAATTGTGCACAGGATGATGAAATAAAAACATAAGGATGCCACTGAAAGTTCTTCGCAAACCCTCCCCGAATAAGAAAGTTGTTTTCTGTCGAAAATGGGTTTTACTTTCTCGTTCATTACTCGAAGACCATACATCGAATCAAACTGGGACTAGACCCATTCGAAAGCTAATAAAATTCTCTTTCGATTGATGGTATAACCTGTAAAGATTGATTAGTAAACATTCGACTTGTGATGTTGGAAAGCGAAATCTATCCTCCTGAATGTTTATTCTGAGCGCCCTAACGTACGTATAGTTTGTTTTTTTGGTGTGTTTTTTTTTTTGCTTATCGTGTAGAACAAACATCGGCGAATAGGAATATATGGGTTTTGTGGCAAAATAAATATGTTTGGGTGGTGAAAATAAGCCGAGAATACACATTTTTGGAGTGCGCGGCGGCAAGGGGGGAGGGGAGAAAAGCCTGCGTGTCAGAGCCGTGAAAACTTAAAAACTCATCCGCGCGTGAAAAGGTTAACTTCGGAAAGATCTGAATCAGTGCAGAGGTTCATGTCATATGCTGCATTCATTGTTTTGTATATACATCCTTGTGTGTGCATAAATTGTTACCCAAGCATAAAAGTCATGGGTGAAAGAGGGCATGGGTTGTGACTTTTTTTTTCTTCATGGGTTACTGCACTACTGTCTCGAACTACTATTCCTACTGCACGTACATCAGTAGTGGTATGTCAAGGAGTTGCCGCCTAGACATGTCAGATGTAGTCTAATCATTTGCGAATATTTTGCGAATACTAGCCCGCAAAAGAAAATAAGTAGAAGGGAAGAGGTACTGGAAGAATATTTTATGCCGACTGTTCATTCTCTTAATAATGTCCAGTCGTCTCTCGTGCTTCTGTCTCATAGAATTTTTAAAAGCATATCTGTTGAATCCTTCACAAGCATAGTACACTATTTCTTTTGTCAAAGATCAGTGTCTTTAGTGTTATTTCCTTCGAATTCAAAAGATTGGCGGCTATATCATTAGAATTATTTTTTTAATGGTGTAAAAAGATGACAATATATGACGATGAGATTCATAACACCTGAAAGGAGAGGAAATGATCACACTGCATTCCACATCACAGAACAGAATCAGATACGAGATAGGAAGGATACGGTTTTTTCTTCACGTATTTTAACATATTAAAAAGTGTGGTTTCTCTACCCCCAAAAAAGGTCAGAGGACATGTCCACAGAATACTGCAAACGGTTTTATCCTCTGAGTGAGTGTGCCAGTATTAAAGATGCAAGGGAGGGGTTTTGATTTATATGAGCGCTCCCTCTTCTCATCGATTTCTCATTCATTTTCCCTTGCAGATGTTATGTTCGTACTTATACATATAAATTCGCGTATTAGCAGAAATATATACAAGCACAGATTTCTGATCACACACACACACACACACACACACACACACACACACACACACACACACACACAACGCCTGATTCAGTCCTCCTAACCCGTATTTTATCGGCCAGTCCGGCAGACCAACGGTAGGGCTGAGGATGTTTGTGGCGGTGAGGGGAGAGTTGTGGTAGCGTAGCAGGGGATTTACTGTGTGTTTGTTTCTACCCCTCTCTCTCTCTCTCTCTCTTTGCCTGGGGGGAAGTGTGTGTGTGTGTGTGTGTGTGTGTGTGTGTGTGTGTGTGTGAGAGAGAGAGAGAGAGAGAGAGAGTGTGTGTGTGTGTGTGTGTGTGTGTGTGTGTGTGTGTGTGTGTGTGTGTGTGATGAAAAAGGGCATGAACTGAGAGGAGGTGGTGGGATCAGTTGTTCGGAGATAAATGACTGTGAGATGGATGATAGGGGTGGAGTGAGGAGTGGAATAGGTATAGTTAAGGAAATAGGGAGGGGAGAGGATGAAGTGAACTGAGAGGGAAGTAAAGTGAATGGTGAGGAAAAGTGAATCGAGGGGAAAAAAGGCAAAGGGTGTCACGAATTCACTAGATTGTATTATTAGTACAGAAATTCGTGACAAGGTATTAGTATTATTCTGGGAACTCTTGAACATTATTGAAACCCATAGAACTTCGCTCAGTTAACCACTTGCATTTGCACTCAGATTTGAAACAGAGTTTTCACAACATTTGTCACTGCTTCATAAGGAATTGTCATTATGTAAAGATAATGCGTTTCACTTTGCAATATTTCTGTGCAATTTTCATTCCCACGCCTTGCCTTTCTAGCCGTTAAGCCATGGCCATTTCTCGCGCCCCTGTACCCGGCCTGGGAACATTAGTTAGTTAGTTTTGGACCCCCATGGGAGAACGTGCCATCGTGCCCAGCATTGAGAGCAGGATCCCCATCATAGCAGCTAGTCTCCAGCAGTACAACGATTCCCCGCATCTCCCCACCGAGTTGGTGATCGGCAGTACTGTAGTGGGCGTTAGCAGCGAACTGCAGCACCTGGCAAAGCAACAGACAGACGGCCAGTCTTTTCGTAGCTACAGCTCCATTTTTCTCCACTGACCCATATTATCATTTTTGTTTTTTAGGTTTAAGATTATTAGCTATTTGCTTGAGTGAGTGTATTTCCTCTGATATTTTGAATTCGTTGAGATTCTTGTAACGTAAATTTTTGTTTTAGTTAATAAATTTACGGTTCTTTTGAGCTTAATATAATGTAGATTTGTGTTTGATTTCTCCACATTGTGCTTTCTTTAATCTGCTTCTCCCAGTTTGCACAAATTTCTTATATTAACCACAAATGGTATTTAGGTCAGTTGTTTGGTATTAATTCTTAAATCCATTGTGTGTAATAGGAGTTAGCACCAGCAAGAACCTGTCCATTATTATTAGTAATAATTATCGATTGTCAGGGGTAGGGACACTTTCTCAGGGGCCAGCAGTACGAGCAATACAGCATTCGTGAGTGATTTGTCTCTGCTGTGTACTGCTGAGAGTGTTCAGGAAATTCTCGTCTTTAAAGATTCGGCGAAATAAGCCACATAAAAGAAAAATTTACTGCTTGATATCACAAGTTGTTTCCTTTGTGTCAACTGATGATTTATTAGCATTTTAATTTTATTTTCATTTCCCCCCGTGACATCTGGCAACCTCATTCCAGTATATTAACTCCTAGCATTAAAGTTATTAACGAGATAATAAACTCACTGACTCTTAGCTAGGTATTTGTTATTATTAAAGTTTGAAGGCACTATCTTACTGGTGATTATTAATTTTACTTTATTAATTTTATGTAAAAGTTCTCCCAGTCAGTTGCATTTTGTTTTCTTTCCTTACCAGCCTGTGCCTACATTCTTTATTTTCGGTTATTAGCATTCCTCTGTGAAACAGCAGTCAGTACATCAGTCTTTAGTCCACACAGTCTTAGCTGAGTTAGCATCATGGCTACTAGTTTATATATACAGGAAGCCAAGGTTATGGGGCTTACCAGTCCCCAGGAAAGTAAAGACTATGTGCTCTCACGGTACAAATATGAATAGCAATGTGAGAATGATGCCCGTGAAGAGCGGAAAATTCAATGTGAACATGAGCGAGAACAGCATGAGGAACGTGAGAGAGAACGTTAACACGAGCGTTCCATATGTGAGGCACGTGACAAACATGAGCTTGGGGTGTTGAAGCTCAAGCAAGACTCCTTGGCTTAAGGCACATCTGGTGCAGCCGACCTGAGCTCCACGAGTGCTCTCCCAGCACATGTTCTGGCAATCCTGCACCTCAAGCTTCCTTCATACAAGGAAGGCAAGCAAACTGAGCCGTTCATAGCTCTTTTCAAGGACATGGCATAGCTGTACCAACTAGATGAGGTAGCCAAGCAGCTCCAGTTTCTTAGCTTGTTTGAGGATGCTGCCCTCGATATTTTCCACAGAATTCGCAGAGACAGTCTCACCAATGAGATGATGAAGGCCACACTCGTCAAAGCGTATGGTCTTACGGTTAATGACAGCAGGAGTCAGTTCATAAGGGTGCATCTCCAAGAAAAGCAGACCGATGTTCAGTTCCTCAACTGTCTCACTGCTTATTTAGAGGAATGGATAGAGAAAGATGAGACCCCTTGCACACAAGAGGGGATAAATGACCTTATGTTGCACATACAGCTAGAAAAGTCGTGGCCTGCTGAGCTTATGGCTCAGCTTAAGATTTTTCAGGAAAAGGATGCCGGCCAAATGGTGGAAAAGGCTGATGCATTCTTCACTGTGTACGGGTACCAAACTCGTAAGCAACACTCCTGGAACAGGAAGGATACTGCCAAGTCTGGGAAGCCATCTCAGAGCACATCCTAGCATCAAGGCAATTCTCGGAATAATGGCCATGGTCCAGACAAATTGCAGAAAAAGGACCAAGGGCAGAATGTTCTGCAACCTGCTTAGAAGAGGTACAAGAAGTACCCTAACCAGCAGCAGTATCAGTCATGTAATCGACAGCTGGGACAATCCTTTTCAGCACCAGCCCCAGTGTATCGGAGACAGGAGGCAAATGCTGCTTTCATTCCCCAACAAGCGCATGTTGGTGTCGTCCTTAGCAGCGCAGGTCCTCCTTCATGAGGAACTATTCCCCCTCAGACAGTGAGCCCTCCTCCACAGGTGGTCAACACTCCAACTCCTCAGATGGTGAGTATGACCCCTCAGGCATCTAGTCTGAGTACAACCCCTCAGACATCTAGTCCTCAGGGCATCACATTTGCAGAGTTGTGTGCTGTGCAGCCCTATCATTGGCTGGCCACTTCCTCAACAGGCCCTCCCACAGGTAACAGTGCCTTCCTTGTTCAACCAGGGTTTGTGGGAGGTGTTTCTGTAAAGGTCCTGAGAGACTATGGTTCTTCAGGCTGCTTTGTTAGGCAGGGTCTACAGTAGTTCGGCCTGAGGAGTATATAGGTAGACAGATCCAAGCTCAGCTTATTGATGGATCAGTGAGATTGTTCCCTGAGGCACGTATCCAGGTGGCATCTCCCTTTTACACTGGTTCGACAGTTGCAGTTGTCATGCCGAACCTTTGTTTGACCTTATTATAGGTAACATACCAGATGTCAAGTATAGTTGCACCATTGACGTTACTACTCAGACTTCAGCTGCAGTAACATGAGCCATAGCCAAGGCTCCAAACCGTGTCACCCCAGTGACCATTGCATCTGCACGGTATCTGATTTGTAGTCAAAATGTTGCCCTGGAACAACAGTCTGACCCAACACTTGCTGTTGTGCAGAAGAAGCAAAACGGTAAAGTGATTAAGTATTCACAGGAAAGTCAAGCCAGGTTTCTTCATAAACAAGGATGGCTGTACCATGAATCACAAACACCCCAGTGCGAGGTTCAACGGCAGTTTGTCAATCCCGCAAAGTATAGCCAAGCAGTGTTAGAACGGGGTCATCGTTCAATATCAGGAGGTCACATGGGCAAAAAGAACACCCAAGGCAATATCCGTGCTGACTTATTCTGACCAGGATGGGACAGGAAATATATAGGCTTATGCATTCCTGCCATGTGTGTCAATGTACCACGAATCAGGGATGTGTCCTTCCTGTGCCATTTGAATGCACACCCATAATCTCTGAGTCAATTGAGAGAGAGGGCAGCAGTAATGTGGGTGCAGACACATTATGTCCAGGGTCGGTATATATATATGTACCGTAGGTTAAGGGAGAAGTTTGAGAACCCAGCAGAGGCATTCCGAGGCTGTGTCTGAATTACCTTGTGGTGTGTCTCGAGCTGTGGGCCTCTCTGAGGATTCCCAGAGAATGCACATAATCCACATGAGTGTTCACACCCACGTTGGGTGTTATAATGTGACCTGCCTGAGTTTGGGTAGGGAGTCTCACCTTATCGATGTAAGTGTAGAATCATAAGGGTAAGTATGATCTTAGGATGTCCGAGTGTGTAGAAACAAATAACGTTGGACAGTACTTAGACTAGGAGCATATGCACAGAGCCATGAGTTAATGGTCACTACTCTTACTTTCAACCTGTGATGGGCTGTGGGTCACTGAGGGTCCTGTTAGTTAATCGGCACCCGCCAGGATCTTTTTAACATACAGGGGTCCATGCTGTAGGGGGTGGATCAGCTGAAGTGAAGCTGGTCTTGCAGATGAGAGAAGGAGCTGGTGCTTGATTGACTGCTGTCTCCCTTGAAAGCCCAGGCAAGGCTTGGGACCTCACCCATTACATCCACACTGTGTCTATGCATTAACCAGAGAACACCTTGTTCTCTGGTTAATTGAGATGTAAGTTAAACCATTCAACTACAGAGAGGTCTGACCATCCAAGGACTATGTTTCCTGGTTAATGATCTTCACAACAAGGGAGTAATGGCGACCTCGAATATACGAAGCTTTGGCTGTCAGTTGAGTTCTCAGCTGAAGTGTACTTTTCATTGTGTATGCACTGACTTCAAGGCAGAGGGTAATTGCGATTTAATACAAATTGTTTGTCACATTGACACTATACAGTAGATGCTCCACCTTAACTGCTTTCACAGGTACAGTTAGTGGGTGTAGCAGTTTTGCCATGCTGATCAGCTGACCGTCTCTGCCGCATGGTGCCGCCTCTTCTCCTCTGCCCTCATCATCCCCATTTACTATTAATTTATATTATATCATTTCACAAGTAGGTACAGTTACACTACAACTGTCACATCTACACAGTGTATCTTATACACCACGCTACATAACAACTGGTTGTTAATGTAAATGTAGCAAACTTTCCCTCAGTTTAACCTGAGTACAGGATTTTTCACCATCGTCATAGAGTTTTTTCCCTCAAGCTTGCTTCTATTAATGTAAATACAAGGTTTTTACGCTCACTGGCGACAGTAATTTTCTCCTGTAGCAGGAGAATACACACACCACTGTGTGAATCTTGTGTGACTGAGTTAGGATGTAAATATTACCTATTGTTAAATTTGCTATGAAAAATTTAATTTTGATGGGACATAATGTCATGAATTCACTAGACTGTATTATTAGTATGGTATTTCATGATATTGTATTAGTATTATTATGGGATCTCTTGAACAGTATTGAAACCCATAGAACTTCACTCAGTTTGGGGGAGGAAGTAGCTCAGTAGGTAGAGAGGTGGCCTGCAGTCCCCACTAGGGCACGGAACGGTCTAAGAATTTGAATTTAATAAAAGCAGACTTTACTGATCTACAAGAAGACCCACCGACATGTTGTAAAAATACCGCCGCTAATACCAGCACACCAGTCCTGTATGAGACAGCCCTAGCATGTATTCAATATGGACGGTGGATGTTAGTGCCGAACTGGTGACATGTAGAGGTGTATGAAATGTAGGAGGACTACTGGGCCTTGGGAGTAGGCTGTGAAGCCTATGCCGAGAGTCAGACACATAAAATAAAATAAAAGTTAACACTTGCGTTTGCACTCAGATGTGAAACAGAGTTTTCACAATATTCGTCACTGCTTTATAAGTGATTGCCTTTATGTACAGAGAGTGCGTTTCACTGAGCGATACTTTTGTGTAATTGTCATTTCCATGCCTTGCCTTTCTAGCTGTTAAGCCAAGTCCATTTCTTGCACCCTTGTACCGGCCTGGGAACATTAGTTAGTTTTGGACCCCCATGGGAGAAGGTGCCATCGTGCCCAGCATTGAGAACAGGATCCCCATCGTGACGGCTAGTCACCAGCAGTACAACTATTGCCCACATCTCCCCACCGAGTTGGTGATCAGCATTACTGTAGTGGACGTTAGCAGCGAATTGCAGCACCTGGGAATGCAACAGACAGATGCCAAGTCTCTTTGTAGCTACAACTCCATTTTTCTCCACTGGCCCGCATTTTCTTTTTTGTTTTTCTAGGCTTAAGATTATTAGCTATTTGTTTGAGTGCATGAGTGAGTGTATTTCCTTGGATATTTGGAATTCTCTGAGATTCTTGTAACATAAACTTTTGTTGTAGTTAATAAATTTACAGCTCCTTTGAGTTTAATGTAATGTAGGATTGTGTTTGATTTCTCCACATTGTACTTTCTTTAATCTGCTTCTCCCAGTTTGCATAAATTTCTTATATTAATCACAACTGGTATTTAGGCCAGTTGTTTGGTATTAATTCTTAAATCTGTTGTGTCAACTAGGAGTTAGCAGCAGCAAGAACCTGCCCATTATTATTAGTATTAATTATCGATTGTCAGGGGTAGGGACACATTCTCATGGGCCAGCAGTATGAGCAATACAGCATTCGGGAGTGATTGGTCTCCACTGTGTACTGCTGGGAAAGTTCATGAAATTCTCGTCTTAGAGATTCAGCGAAACAAACTAGCATAAAAGTAAAATTTATTGCTCGATTTCACGAGTCGATTCCTTTGTGTCAACCGACGATTTATTACCATTTTATTCAGATTTCCACTTCCCCCGTGACAAAGGGGAGAGGGAGGACATACTGTAGATGAATGGAAAGAGGATGAGAATAAAAAGAAAATTAAATTGGTGAGAGGGTGAGAAATGGGGTAGGGAGAGAAGTTTTTCGGGCAGCAGGTGTGTTTGTAGGGAGGGAGAGAGGGAAGGAAACAGAGTTATGGCGAGAGAAAGGAAGGTGACGAGAGGAATGGAAATTGGGAGGGAAATAGAGTTACAGTGAGAGAAAGGGAGGCTACGAGAGGAATGGAGAAAGGGAGGGAAGAAGGGAAGCTGAAAACTAAATTTCTGGAAGAGGAACAGAAAATTTTTGCGCTGAGCTCAGGGAAGGAGAATTTAACGAAAGAGAGAAACTAAGAGGACAGAAGAGTACAAACGAAAAGAAAGAGCAACAGACCTAGTGGTCCACTGGAGGCTAAGGACAGGAAGTGTAGAATCTCCTTCCTTCCCATCAAAATCTTAAGCCGAGCAGTGGGGAAAAAGTGAGAAGGAGCACCATGCAGTATAGAATAACTGCCATCAAAGTTTCATAAGAATTGTTGAAATCTGGAACTAAATTGTGCACCATCTTAGACTGTATGGGAAAAGTTACATTAATTTCAAACTACAGTGCTGCTGTTGAATTTACAGTACAGTACAGTACAGTGGTCTGAAAGAGAGGAAAGCAACTTTCACCTACTTGTATTATTCAGCTATGAATGTGTTAGTTAGGGGTTCAAAGCTAAATACTTAGCAAAGCAACTTTTAAATGTCACTAATGTACTACTATCTTTCAAATTCCCAGTCTGTCGGTTCCGCTCATGTATATACATAATATTAACAACAAAACTATATATTCATTCTTAATCATTCTGATATCCATAAATGTGTTTACATGTTCATATATTATTTCATCGCACACTGTGGCAACCCTGTGCTGACTCCAGTTGGTTAAAGATTTTCTTAACCAATTTGCACCCATTGTCCTCAGTATAGGACGGAACTTTGCATTTTCAAAATTTAATAAGGAAGGGCACCCCAGGGTAGGGACCTCTGAGCTTTGTGACCATGAGCCGATAGGCGTACTACTATCTTTCAAATTCCTAGTCTATCGGTTCCGCTCATGTCTATACATAATTTTAGCAACAAAACTTTATATTCCTTCTTAATCATTCTGATAAATATAACTGTTTACATGTTCATACATTATTTCATTGTATACTGTGGCAACCCTGTGCTGACTCCAGTTGGTTAAAGATTTTCTTAATCAGTTTGCACCCAGTGTCCTCAGTATAGGACAACTTTGCATTTTCATAAGTTAATAAGGAAGGGCACCCCAGTGTAGAGACCTCTGAGCTTCGTGACTACGATCCGATAGGCGGAAGGCGGTGCACTTGGTACCCTTCCTGCACAATCCTTCACACAGGAACCACGGGAGCTAATGGGTTAAACCCAGCATTTCAGCTCAGCCCTCTCTCACGTTCTGAGCAGGACACTGGACAAATTAGCACAATCTCACGAGGGCAGACTGTGCCACTACGCCGTCCTGGCCGAGTCCTGCATTCCTCAAACTTAGTATATAATTCAGGAATATATGCTACGGAAACTTCACTATAGTTTACTTCAAACCTTAAGACAGACTGAACCTGCAAAACTTAACATTTAACAATAACCAACCCCTGTACATTGGTGGCGAGCTGGTAGGATTCGTAACAAAGTCTTGCAGTATTCTCCTAGAAATTACAGATATTGCACATGAATCATCGCCTGTTCCTGTTCTGCAAAAAGAGGGTGTTTAATGTGATAACGACTGCAGTGCTGCTGTGTTGCTGTGCTGTTGGTCTGTAGTTGTTTCCTGACCTTCCCTACATCACCATTGTTCCTGTATTCGTCATTACTGGTGGTAACTTTGCCGTCAGTGTCCTAGCGTGTAACTATGAACAAGGATTTTCCAGTTGATTTTTCTTGACGCTTTTCCTGTAGTGCTTTACCCAGGAGGAGGCACGCACGCCCTGACAGCACGTCTAGACAAAGTAAATCTATCCTCATATGTAGAATTGTTTGGGCAATTTTGTTTGATAACACTGACAGAGAATGAGAATCAGAGCTCATACTATCAGATTGAGATAAGAATTTAGTGAATGAAGATGGAGAACTAATCTCAGAGTAGTTATTTGGCTAACTGAATTGCAGTATTGCTGACATAGCAGTAAAAATAAAGGATAGGTAAGAAACGGTTCATTTATATGAAGCTAATGTAGTAATTGGAAAATCACATTATACAGATTTGTTTCTTTTAATAATCAAAAATATGCTCGCATCCACAGATCTGTCACGTGGATCAAATGGCAACTCATGACAGTGCTATCAACCGTCTGTATCAGACAAAGAAGATCTTACCAAAACTAGAGCCATTTAGCAGATGGTTTCATCAGATTTCACGACATGACTTTTGTCCTTGATTGTACACATACAAGCAGAGTATTCACAGTTTTTCATTTTACTTACATTGTTTAGGACGCATCGTTTGTCAGTTTTAAAATCCATATATAATGTCTAATTGAACAATTTATCGAGTTTCTTTTGAATTATCAGGCCTTATTCAAGGCTATCTGTTCAGTTCCCAATTTTCATATGATCCACTAGGGTGGAGTGAAAATAGGGGTCAAGAATGAAATCACGGATTTATTGGATGTAATACTTATCAAAAGTTGCCAATACTATTACTCATTAACCCTGGAAGGCTGGGGCTGGATAAATGCTTCCAACTCCAATTTTTATTTACACTGCGCAGTTTTGTGAGGGGGGTAGGGGGGTTGTTCCAGTACCTGATATGTTGTCGCTCATTGGTTACCATGGTCAGCAAAATGTTCTCAGGGTGGCCAGTGTAGCCATTTTGCTGAAACACCGGATCAACTACTGCTTTCAGATCTTGTGACAGGTAGCGTGACCTCTTAATCTGCATCCATAGGTAGCGTGACCTCTTAATCTGCATCCACAGGTAGCGTGACCTCTTAATCTGCATTCATGAAGGTCTGAACTTCATCGTGAACCAGACTGGAATGTAAACCTTCAGAATAAATTCAGCAATTGTTTTGGGATTATTGCTAGGCCTTTCTGTCGCAACATACAAATGCAGAATTCGATTGGCTAATGTGACCCAGTGGGACATAACAAGTTTTCCTGGCTGACGAATGTGACAAAGAGACAGAGCAAATACCAGTGATTAGTGCTTGAGAAATATCCAGTAGATGCTGCTGATCCAAACTCAAATCTTCAATGTTGACATCCGAAAATTTACATGTTATTGGGTCAAGAGCAACAATTGACATTTCCTCACAATAACCTATTAGCCGTGAGAAACATCTTGGTTCTGTCGTGCAACCATCCAGATAGTCGAACAAATGGCGTGCAGGAAGTTCATTTGCATGAAGAAGGCAAACAAACCACTGCAGAGGATGTTTGACGTGTTCTTCAAGGAGTCTTATAACACTGCCCTCCTTCCCTGTGTTCATTGCAGTGCAATCACACCCAATTGCCACCAGCTTCTGAATGTCTGCTATTTTCACCAAGAAAATGGATGATGGCCAGCTTTACGATTGCAGACCTGCCACTTTCAGCTTTAATATGGCCGAGATAGTTGGCGCCAGGCTTCTGTACCGGTGATATATGTTCCTCTACAGTCACTCTTCGGTGAGTTGTGTCATCAACTGTTTCGGAAGTCAGTGTTTTATCCTTTCTGCCCTCAAAATATAGGCCCTGTATTTCAGCAGTAAGACTTGCTGCCTCAACACGGATGGTTTCACGATACTTCTACCGTTCTCTTCTAACTTTGATTCTGTTGATGACATCACTGCAGTCCTCAAATGTTACTATGTCACAATCTTCCAAGACTGCAGATGCAATCTCTGCCACTGCTCTATCTGAAACTGCATGTCGCTCCAAATCCCTCCCAGTATTCTCTAGCCAACGTCTCTGATGTGATGCTGCTTGAGAAGTACATGCAGCAGAAGAAGGGTGTAATGCTTACGAAGTACATGCAACAGTAACAGATAATATTTCAGTGTCACTATCTGTGCTTTCACCAGGTATATCAAGAACTGCTAAAGCTGTATTCATTTTTCTTTGATGTTGATAAACTGGCACCAGCTTCAAGGTGATACTGGGCTGGCCTGTCTTGTTCCTTCGACTTACTTCTCAGAAGCTCCTGTAACCTCATTGTAGTTAAGCTGTGAAGTGGCCTTATCATCATCTTGCGTGTTGTTTGTTGATCTTAAAGAAATGACAGTTCAGAAATTGGAACCTTGCAAGACTTTGCACCTGAACATGATGAATGGTTAGCACATTTGGATGCAGCAATGTAGAAAATCTTCCTGGCTTGCTCCTTAAATTCAGTGACTTTCTGTTCATACTGTTTATTTCTTTTTGACATTGGTTATCTTACAAGTTTGAGATATGTATCGTGGTGATTTCGTATCAGCTGTATAATGCGGGTTGATGTCACAGTAAGTACTGATGCTCGGTCCAAATTTCATAAATTTTGACAGCCAGGACATCAGACACTTCCGCAAAAATTTTTTCTTCAATTACTCTTCAAATTCAGTCAGACCCACTGATAGTCCATATGCGTGTCTTCAGTGGTTGGCAACCTGTGCAAGTTCATTCTATGAGGAGTACTGAAAATTTGGCATGCCAGAGGGATTCTCAGATGACACTTCGCCATCTTGTCACCATGCTCCAACACTCAAACTGCATAAGAAATGCAACAGAACATAGTAGGCTCAACAAACTAGAAGTATTGTATGCATGATATATACACTGAAGTACTCATAAAATGCTTGAGAAGCATGTATCTGGAAGATTATTTGCCTTGTCCTCTAATATATTTGATATGAATGAACATGTCCTGGCATAAAAAAAACAATAGCAATTTTGGTAGAGTGCAGGAAATGTTGGTTTTAGAATGCCAAATATTACATGCAAGGTATGTGGGACAAATGATATTTTTCAGGGGGTATTACATGTTATAATAATAATTTGTCATTTTTTCACTCCACCCTATTATCCACATCCATTTCATTAGTATAAATCAGAGACAGTACAGGTTTCCAAATTGAACACTATGCTTACAGTCTGAATGTCATCTTTCGGTACACCTTAGAATGCTGCCACCGAGACCATGTACTCTAAGTTTCTCAGCAAGTCTCTTATGGAGAAGTTTATCGATTGCATTGTTGAAGTAGAGGAAAATTACATTGGATGATTTAGTTTTATCGTACATGTCAATAATACCACTGAAAAGGTCAGAGTTGTAAGACATGAGCAATCTTTTCCAAAAATATGTGCTGCGTTCCTTTAATGAGCTTATTTTGTTCTAAATGCTTAGTCAGCTTATCTCGACTTACTCGTATAATTTCCAACAATTTGCATCCAGCTCGTTTAAAACTAGGTGGATGGTAATTTATGAACTGTGATTTATTGCGTTTTTGATTAATAGAGAGGCGGTTGCTTGTTTCCAGTCATGTTATTTTTCTTACGTGAAGGAAGAAGGAAGAAGCTGGCTTAACTTTTTCCTTATAACAGATAAATAAACAAATAAATAATATGAAACAAAAGCATTCGGAGGCCCAACGCTAACCACCCTCCAGAACAAGCTGTTGGCTAAGGTACAAGGTACTTAGAAACCAAATTTGAAGAAATATTGCAAAACTATAAGGAACTTAGTCATGGTGTTTCAGAAAACAGTCAGTCCATGTTATAAAATATATGACAGGTGGCATTCGGTCGTCTTTGAACAAAATAACCTCACCAAAAGTAATAGGCTTCTGCACATCCACAAAGGCTTGATGAAATCCGTCACTACTGTTGAGAAACGGGATTTTGCAGTTAGGTAGTCCAGATGTCTCTCACAGTTTCCTGACGTTTCTGTTATGAGTCAGGGTTGCCAGTTAGCCTGTTATTGTGAGTACAGTTATTTTGTAAGTTGTACATTAATATTTATGCTCTATCTATCTATCCATATATATATATATATATATATATATATATATATATATATATATATATATATATATACATATATATATATATATATATCCATCATCCAATCCTACACTGCCTCATGAGGAGCGTAGGAGCCCGGGGCTAGGCAGTTGGTCCCGACATTTAAGATGAGAGTGACCAGCCTCACTCATCCCTGAGTGGTATTACATGAGTAATCAACCCCAACCATCCCTTAGATATAAACCTTCACCGGCTCAATCCGATTGGAGCGCAATAATTACCCAATAAAACCACCAGGCGCCAAAATCTGGTTATATGGTTACCACCCAGCATAGTAAATGCTTTCCTGGTGTACAGGAAACCATTTGGCTTGTCACTCAGTGTAGAGTCACCCACAGGCTGAAGGAAGAGGAAAGAATGAAGGAAAGAAAGACAGAAGAAGGAGTGTAAAGTCACCCGTAAGCAGAAGGACAAGGAAAGACAGAAGAGAATGGAAGGAAAGAAGGCTGGAGAGGAAAGGGCAGACACCCGAGAGCAGCACTACATCGAGTGAGTGGATGGTGAGCGCCCCCACCTACCACAAAGTATATATATATATATATATATATATATATATATATATATATATATATATATATATATATATATATATATATATATATTTTAATGCGAGGAAGAAGGAACCAAAGGTCATGAACCCGCAATAACAGTTCCCTCCAAGAGAAAAAACAAAATACAATAGAAAGCCAAATTCAAGATCCGATCATTTCGAGATGCTTGGACACACTGCGTTTGAAAAACTGGAGATCAGAGGAAGCAGGAAATACAGACAGAGGGAGACAGTTCCAGAGTTGACCTGTTGCATAAGTGAAGGACTGGGAGTAACGGTTAACTCTTGCATTAGAGAGTTGGACAGAAAAGGGATGAGAGTTTGCTGCTAGATGGGTGCTACGCGCCCGTTGTAGAGGTGGAGGAATGCAAGCAGACAGTTCAGAGGAGCAGTGACCATTAAAGTAGCGATAGAAAAGAGATAAAGATGCAACAGTGCGGTGAAGAGGCAGAGGTTGAAGGGAGTCAATAAGAGGAGGAAAGTTAATGAGACGAAAAGCCTTTGACTCCACCCTATTGACAAGAGCTGTATGTGGGGAGCTTCCCCACACATGAGAGTTGTACTCCACACAGGGGCGGATAAAACCCGTGTATAGCATCAACAATTGAGCAGGGGTAAAGAAAGAATGGAGTTGGCTTAGCACACCTAATCTCTTGGAAGCAGATTTTACAAGAGATGTAATATGATCTTTCCAAGATAAGTCCCGAGTAAATGAAACCCCAAGCATGTTCAAGGATGATGCAGGATTAAGCTGAATATTATTAAACATTAGTGGGTATACCTGTGGAAGATTTTGTCGGGTTGATAGATGTAAGAACTGAGTCTTAGATGCATTAAAAACAACCAGATTATTTTTACCCCAGTCAGAGATACGAGCCAAGTCAGACATTAGGTGTGCCATAGCCTCATCCCTTGTTTGTTGAAGTAACTGCTGAGATGGGCGTTGCGGGAACCGAATGGATAGGTGAAGGGTGGAGTCATCAGCGTATGAGTGGATAGGGTTAGATGTACAGCCTAGGTCATTGATTAATAAAAAGAAGAGAGTTGGTGATAGGACAGAGCCCTGAGGAACACCACTGTTGATAGATCTAGGAGAAGAACGATGACCATCTACAACAGTGGCTATAGAACGACCAGAAGCTAGCGATGAAGGCACAGATAGAAGGATAGAAACCGTAAGAGGGCAGTTTGGAAATTAAAGATTTATGCCAGACTCGATCAAAAGCCTTAGAGATGTCAAGTGCAATGGCAAAGCTTTCACCAAAGTCCCGAAAGGAGGATGACCAAGAGTCTGAAAGGTAGGTGAGAAGATCGCCAGTGGAGCGTCCCTGACGGAACCCGTACTGACTATCAGAAAGAAGGTTGTGATAGGAAATAATTCCTTAAAATTTTTCTATTGAGAATTGACTCGAAAACTTTTGAAATACAGGACGTTAAAGCAATTGGACGATAGTTGGAGGATTGGGAGTGGTCACCTTTCTTTGGGACTTGCTGAATGAGAGCAAACTTCCAGCAAGAAGGAAAGGTACAAGTTGACAGACAAAGGCGAAAGAGTTTGCCTAGGCAGGGTGTAAGCACAGAAGCACAGTTCTTTAGAACAACAGGAGGGACTCCATCAGGCCCATATGACTTGTTAGTATTGAGGCCAGTGATGGCAGAAAATACATCAGCTGAAGAAATTTTAATGTCAGCCATGAGGAAGTCAGAGCGGGGAAGTGATGGAGGAACAGCACCGGAATTGTCTAAGGTGGAATTGGAGGAGAAAGTCTGTGCGAAGAGATCTGCTTTATCAGTAGAAGAAATAGCTACAGAACCATCAGAATAGAAAAGAGGAGGGAAGGGTGATAAGGTAAAGTTGATAGAAAGGTTTTTGGCAAGGTGCGAGAAGGAGAGGGAAGAATTCGAGTTGGAGAGTTGAGAGCATTTAGTACGGATGAAATTATTTTTAGCAGAGCGAAGAACAGACTTAGCACGATTCCAGGCAGAAATGTAAAGATCATGTGATTCAGGGGTGGGTTGGCTCCGGTAGCTTTTGTAGGCCCTCTCCTTGTTGCGGACAGCATTAGAACAAACGAGATTAAACCAAGGCTTTCTTGCGTTAGACAAAGGATATGAGAAAGGAATGTAAGCTTCCATGCACGAGAGAATAACCTCAGTAATGCGCAAGGCACTCTCAGATGGCTCCCGACCATGGAAGCAATAATCATTCCAGGGAAAATCAAAGAAGTACTGCCTGAGGGCCTCCCAATCTGCAGCTCCAAAGTGCCACAGACTACGTTTCCCTGGAGGGTCCACAGGCCGTACCAGAGCGATAGGACAGGTTAAGGTGATAAGGTTGTGATTGGAGGAGCCCAAAGGAAAGAAAAGATTAACAGCGTAAGCAGAAGGATTAGTTGTAAGGAAGAGGTCAAGTATGTTGGAGATCTCTCCAAGGCGGTCTGGGATATGGGTAGGGTGCTGTACAAGCTGCTCTAGGTCATTAAGGATAGAAAAGATGTAGGCTTGTTCACCAGATGGATCAGTGAAAGGAGAGGAGAGCCAAAGGTGGTGGTGAACATTGAAATCTCCTAAAATGGAGATTTCAGAGAAATGAGAAATGGATAGAATATGTTCCAACGCAGAAGTAAGATAGTCGAATAATTTTTGATAGTCAGTAGAATTAGGGGATAAGTAAGCAACACAGATATATTTAGTCAGAGAATGACAGGAAAGCCGAAGCCAGAGTGTAGAGAATTCAGAAGAATCGAGTTCAGGAACACGAGAGCAAGATAAGTCGTTGCGTATATATACACAACAGCACCTTTGGCTTTGAAATGAGTATAGAGAAAGTAGGAGGATACAGAAAAGGGTTTGCTGTCAGTTGGCTCAGACAGCTGAGTCTCAGTCAGAAAGAGGTGAGGTTTAGAGGAGGAGAGGTGGTGCTCAACAGAGCGAAAGTTAGAGGAAAGGACGCGAATGTTGCAGAAATGAAGAAGAAGTGAGTCAGACAATGGTTCCAGGCAGCTCAAGTCGTCACCGGGAGAGGGGCGGAAGGTGGGGGCATTTATGGTCCCCCCCCTGGAGACTCCGAGGCTGAGTGTTGAGATGCCATGATTATTTTTTATTGAATTTTGGAAAAGGAAGTGTAGTGTGAACTGTGCATGTAGTGTGGTGTAGATAGTTAGAGAAATTTGTATTGGACAGCATGCTGGCCTACTCTCTGTGTAACTGAGACACTGAAAAAGTTCAGCATAGGGGGATGGTCAGGAACTAGTCCTGAGGGCTGATGAAACGGGAGCTCCAGCTCTCCCTGTCATCAGCTTTCCATCCACCATGGGAGTACTGCCCTGCTCGACTGGTGCTACAGTCTACTTCACAGATATATATATATATATATATATATATATATATATATATATATATATATATATATATATATATATATATTAATGAATGTGAGATTGCCTAATAGTTGTGGAGATTTTTTTAAGGTATTATACTAAGGAATGGGTTAACAAATTCAACATCTAAGTCCGGCAGTTGGACATCTCTATCCAAATCTGAATGTTGAAGAATAGTCTTGGGATGGTGATTTAAACATAAAGGAAGAAGTCAGGGTAATAAAGGGGTGTAGACGACATGTACTATTCCTTTCCCAATATATGTGTGGAGATTGATTCATTAGGTCGATTACTTAATTCCTTCTCGCTAGCAACCTAAAACTTCAAGCGGATTAGAAGAGAGAGAGAGAGAGAGAGAGACGGCCAGCTGAGAGTGGGCGTGAGCTCCTTCGCATTCTTTTTTTACTCTAGGCTCTAGGGGCGATTCGTGTACTGTACGTCTCTCTTTTAGAGAACTACTGTTCATTTTTATTAAATGTATGTCAAAACACTCCAAAAAAAGTGAGGGTACCACTTTCAAAGCCGGTAAGTTTGGTATATACAGCCTGTGAATGAAATTCTTTGCTCGTGAAAATTGGTTAATAGAGCGTTCCCGTTTTTCATCCGTATTTTAAAGATTATAAATAATAAAATGTATCACATTTTCTCATAACACTGATATACATAAGCAGAAAACAATACAATCTGTGACGATTCTAAGGGCTATGTTGGAATCTGACACCATATATTGTCAATAACTTCGTAAATGTTCCCTTTTGAACATGGAATATTCACATAATAGTTATTGCAACATAAATATTTTTATTCAAATGTTTTCATAAAAGAACCACACCTACGTCATGTATCCTTGAATTTTACCACTTGCGGTGTCATAAACACCTGCAGTGCTAAAACTTCATGTTTGTTCGTACTGTCTGTGTATGGCTTGCGTGTGTGATGTGTAACAAAACTATGTAGAAATCACAAGTTACTTAGGTTTTCCTTGGACATAAGGGTTGGGACATGTAATATGGGTCTACTTTACACTAAACACATATTTACATAAAGCGTACAATGATAAACGGACATATTACGCAATTATGAAAGCTGATTTTTGTTACCTGTAAAACTGGGCAGACGTGTACAAGACATTTTTTTTTTTTTTTTTTTTTCAGGTCCTTAGGTGATGTACTGGGGAACATTCAAGCAGAATGAAGTAGTATAATAATAATGATGAAGCATGTTGAACTGACACCTAAATCCTTACCAGAAGTAAGAAACGCTTGTGTTGACAGTGGCTTATGCATAATATGCCAGAAAAAATCAACAGAAAAAAGTATCTAGCACAGAAAATGGCCGAAAAAGAATTCTTGATGCAAGTAACATTGGAAAAGATGAGGTGACAAAAAGACTAGAACACTGATTTCTCGTGACAATTTTGTATATCATGTCAATACCAGTTGTTATAAAATGTACACAATGCAGAGTAAATTGGACAGATTATCTACAAAAAAAAAAAAAAAAAAGTGAAAAGCAGTGGATTCAGCGGTCCCAGACATCTTGGTGATAGGTTGTCTCGTTCTGAAGCACTTAGAAGTCCTCCCAGCACAAATTTATCTAAGACAGATCTGTACTATAGTAAATCTTGCATTATCTGTGATAGCAGGGCCCACATGAGAGTGTATATGAAGTACAGAATCAGTGAACCTGATTGAGCAGCGAAGTTCCTCGCAGCAACACACTTTTTTCAAGATGCAGTTTATACCAGAACTTGTGATCTTCAAGAACCCAGCTCTGTATTTGGTGCTGACATTTATTACCACAATGAGTGTATGGTTAAGTACATATACAAATATGAGTCACAGTCTAAGGACATAAGGCCCACAATGTCCCCTAAACAACATGCTTGGGATAAGATTGTACCAGAATTAGAACAAGGGCTGATGGATGGAAAAGGTTATGATCTGAGTGAAATCAGTTACCATCTTAATACTCGTACGACAGATGACACATGTAATTTCCGGAATAGAGATGTTAAGATTTTTCTTGCGAATCAGTTCAAAAATAATATTGACTTTTCTTATCCACAAGACAGAGCTAAATCACTAATGGTTTTTCGTAAATCTACCTATACATCACATGTTCTAGTAGATTCAGAACATTCCACAGATCCCATAAATGTTTGTCCTAACATCATCAGAAAAGCTCTTGATGACTGATTTTGGTCTCGAAGACATATTTTGTGATGCCCAAGACCTTCAACATGCATGCAGTGATATGAATATTCCTGAACCCGTCCTGAAATTTTTAGGCAGTTTGTATGCTTCCAAACCTGAGGATTATGAAACAGCTGCTAAAACTATCATGCATGAAGAAGAGGAGTGTGTACAAGAGGAAGTATGTGAGTCATCTTGCTCTTCTGCTAAAGGCACACTTTCGCCTCAGAAATGCCAGTCCAAGTAATGTTTTACATACACCATCATGGAAGAAAACGAACACCCATGCATATCATGAATGCAGAGTCTGTCCATAGTCTCGGGCGTGGAGGTAAAGTTGTAACAAGAATTTTGAACCATGAAGGATTGGCCCTGAGCTATCCAGAACTTCGCAGGTATCAGTATGATCTTGCAACATACGTAGCACATCAAAACAGGGAATACATTGCTCTCCCAGCTCATTTGGTACCAGAACAATTTACATCTGGGGCAATCGACAAATGGGATCATGAAGGTGCCAATGTATCAGAACATGACACTGTGGCTGTTTTGTTTGAAGGTGCCAATGTATCAGAACATGACACTGTGGCTGTTTTGTTTGAAGGTGCCATTGTATCAGAACATGACACTCTGGCTGTTTTGTTTCAGGACAAGGCACCAATTGAACATCTGAAACCCAGAATATCAGACTCAGATGCAACACATGGTCCTCAGAGTTTTACAGAAACACTGCCATGTCAGGTGTTGATGGAATTTCATAAGTCTGCTCAGCAGCCTGCTCTACCAGAGTCCTATCAAGTAGATGAAAATGTGTTCAGGTCAGAAGAGGAGGTGGTGGCCAAAGTAAAAGACACTGCATGGAGCCTGGCACGGTTAGATTTAGAAAACAATATGTCCGTCTATCCCCAGTTACAGAACATACCATCATGGAGTGCCAGTAACTCTCTTTGGACAAAAGAGAGCATCCCAGTAAAAACACTGGCCTTTCTCCCTGTGCTCCCTTACCCTGTAACTGAATACTCTACTGTTTACACGGTATGAGGACCTTCATGTCTATAAAGTCTCAGTTACTTCAAGGAGAAATACCCTTGTACTGCGATGAGAAAGTATATTCAATTGTTAAAGAAATACAGCTGAGACAGTCACAGAAATTCTCTTCACTGGTGCCGATGCTGGGCACCTTTCACATGGTAAAAACTGCTCTTAAGTGCAATGGGAAAGCATTACATGGAAGTGGAAAAGATCTCATATGGCTTGATGCTGGGTTGTTTGGTCCAACCATCATTCAGAATTCTGTCCTGAATGGACGTCACTATGGTAGGTCACTGGAAGGAATGCAATTGCTTTCTGAGGCATTCCAGCAACTTATCTACAAAGATTTTTTTTTTTTTTTTTTTCAGAGAAAAGTATGATTCCATATACTCAAGTTTTGTGTTCCCTAGCAAAGCTCAAAGCCAACACCAGTAGTAAGGACATCACAGACAGTCAAGTGACTATAACAGACTTTCTCTCTGTCAGTGACACACTCATGGAAGACCTTGCTGTCTTTACAAGCGTCCGTTCCACCAAGAATGAAAACTTCAGATTCTGAGTTCAGTTTCTCCAAATGATGCAAATTGTCAGAGACTTACTGAGAGCAGATCGTAAGGGCATCTGGGATCTTCATCTTGATGCTGTGCAGAGAGCTTTGTACTTATTTGCAGCATTTGAATGTATCAACTACCTACCCTGGGGCTCTTTGTATTTGGAGGATATTAGACACCTTCCAAAAACAGCACCCTTTGTTTACAAGCACTTTTCACAAGGAAACTTTTCAATCAAGGACAAGCCTGGTCGTTTCACAACTGTAGGTGGCGACCAGAAATTGGAACAGAGTATCGATCTATCATCAAAGTGTAGTGATGGAGTAATTGGTCATTCCAAACAATAACAATATGTTGCTCAGTGGGACCTTACTTACCATGAGATGATGGCTGTGAAGAATCTCCATCGGGAATATATGAGTGTCACTGAAGGCACTTACTAGTCGTGGACCTACCATGAATCATCACAAAGCACTACAAATCACAAAGAAGCTCACATCTAAGCAATGATCAAGTTCATAGAAGAGATAGGGTCTCCAGTATCATCAGAGTGTTCCACAGTCCCGTACAATTTTGTCTCCAAGAAAATAATGACACCTCAAATAAGAGAGGATATGTTACATGCCATGGAGAAGGGAGAAGAGAAATATTTAGAATACAGAGCTCAGAGATTAGTCCAAAAAACTGCCAAAGTTTGTGAAACAATTCACAGATCTAATCTGAAATCCATGAAAAGTATTAGCAACATCCTCCAGAAAACAGCAAAGAAAGCAGTAAAAGCTGTCAACATCACCGAAAAAGCCATAGCAATGGCTCGTGATCGTGGACTGTCAACTGAGGAGCTTCTCAAATTATGATGTTGTTCCATCTCCTGTGCTCTTCACAGAAGATGGGATTATGACAAAACCCTACAAGAGTCATCTTATAAATGAACTTTAAACATTCCTGACTGCAACAGATTTATCAGTACAGGCACACAGAAAATTCTTGTTTTATTGTTGATGTAATGGCAAATGTACGCAAAATTAGGACTGTTGGTCTGTCAAATTTCCAGAGCATGCCACATCATTCTCTGCAGTGATGGCTGTTTACTATAGATTTGGTCGATGTGATTACGTGTTTGACATGTACTCAGACAACCCCTCAGTAAAGGATAGTGAGAGAATGCGTCGTGTCAGCAGAAAGCCACAAATACTGTGCACTGTTGAATCACATACTCCCATACCAAAGGACATGGATACTTTCTGGCCATCAAAACAAAACAAGTCACTTTTAGAAAAGTTCATTTTTAGCCACATAAAAAGTAACACGCCTGCAGGAAATCAATATCCAACTGTGCTTGGTCAAGTAGCTGATGATGGTGAATACAAAAACTGTGTTTTCATCCACAATGGAACTGAAGAGACTTTCCCTCATCTGACTGACCTGCGAATATTGCTGCATGTCGCTGACTGTGCAAAAAGTGCATATATAAAATGCATTGTCCTCCGTAGTGTTGCTGTGATTGTAGCCCTACTGTATCACATGCAAACTTTCGCTGAGCATGGCCTTTAAGAGCTGTGGGTCCGTGAGGGAGCAGGAGACAAAACCCGCTACTTACCTTTTCACACCTTCCACAGGTCCTTGAGTCATTCAATCACTGATGTGTTACCAACGTTACACAGTCTCACAGGGTGTGATATCACTAGCAAAGTAGGAACAAAGAAAGCTGCCACGAAAGCTGAACCTGAAAAATTTCTATAACACTTTGGAAAATCACCAGCAACTTTGCCTTCAGTGTTGGATGATGTTGAGCAATACCTTGTAAAAATCATCAACAGAAAAAGCCAAGCAAAGACTTTCACTGAGCTGTGTCGGGAAATATACCATTTCAGCAAGTTAAGTTCGCACCAGAAACTTCCTCCAACTAGTCAAGGACTCCAGCCTCATCTCCTGGGCAGCTTCTGTAATACCCCCCCCCCCATTTCCTCGCTCGCTGTTGTCGTGGGGGGGCTTCAGAGACGTCGATTGGGTTTTGATGGGTGGGGAAGCTGTGGTGGGGTCTCTACTCTACCCTCTCCCCTCTCCTTGTGTCCCTGTTGCTGCCTCAACTAATTTTGCGAGGTACTTTTCCTTATCCTATTGCTTCTTCCTCTTCCTCTATCATCACCAAATAGTGGAGGCCTTAGGTGATGATACTAGTCTCTGCCCCTTCTGTCATCTCAAGTGAGACTACTCCCTCCCCACGTGTTTGCCGTGTGTGGTGACCCGTATATTCCCTGCGCCCATCTATCTGGGAGTTGAGTCCACCATGGGGCAGGGTGTAGTTCCCTGTGGTGGGCAACACGCTCCTTTGGTAGGGGGGTTGGGGTAAGACGGGCGGTCCAGTGTGGCCCCGATGGGCAAATCGACTGGCCGTGTGTTGACTCAGTCAACCTCGGCTAGGGTCAAGTGGGCACTGTTTGGTGGGCACCGCATTGGTCCGCGGCTGCCACCACACACCAAAGTCCGTGTATACCTCTCCCGCTATCCCTGGGGCTGTTGGGTGAGTTCAACCCAACATCAGCCTCCCGTCATTGGGCTCCGCAGTGGGTGGGGGGGTGAAGTCTACCAATTCACATTAAATGGATAGTTACTTCTTCTCACCCGATTATGGTGACGACCCAGGACCCTCTTTCGACTATGGCCTCGATCTCCTCCCCTCCTCCTACACGTTTCGATTGTATTAAACACCCCATCCTCCTCGCCTACTGTGTCTTCCACTCTCCCAGCTTCTGCTCCGTCTACTTCAGTCAGCGCTTCTAATATCATCACACTTCATCCTTACCTTCCTCCTTCACCTCCTGCCTCTAATCCATCCATGTCATCTGTTTCCCTCTCCCGACCTTGTCCTTCTTACTAAATCCCTTCCCCTTCGCTCACCTCCTCAATTTTCGGTACACAGACATGGTCAAAATTTTTCAACTGATACAACACGACCGACGACCTCTCACTCCACCTCTATCTCCTTCGACAAGTAGGCAGGGATGTCACCTTCTCGGCCCGTCCTAATGGTTCCCACCTCCTTGTCGTTCACAGTGCGCCCAAGCCGAGAAGGTTACATCACTGGTCAGTAATGCAGGACAACCCATCTCCGTGTCCCCAGACATCCAGCTCAATCCTACCACAGGCACTGTACATTTACCATCGTCGATGTCCTTCGGCCATAGGGCTTTCCCGGATTGTACTAATGATATTGAACTAATCCTATCGGAACAACATCACCCAATACGTTCAGTTCATTGCTAAACAATTCCTCCTCGTTGACGACACCAAGAGCCTGCTAATATTGTTAAAATAGTTATTGCCTCTTGCAATCTGCCTCCCACAGTCATCATTGGAGACACTGTTCTCCCAGTAGCACATATATTCCATCTCCTCGTCAGTGCACATCTTGCTGGCACTTTGGCCATCCAGCCAAGTACTGCTGATCATCCGCAGTCTGCGCCAACTGTGCACTGGCCAGTCATACCACCTCAGACTGCATTTCCATCATCTGATGCTGCCCAAATTGTCAAGGTGACCATTCTACCTCCTACCGACATTGTCCTGCCTACCTCTTTGAAGCAGAAGTATCTAGTGTCCCATGGAAAACTGGCCTATCCCTTTGTGAGGCTCGTCGCAGAGTTCGCAGTCTCGGTCATCACCCTAATGTTACTTATGCACGTGTAGCCAGTCCTTCTCCCGTAATAACTTCTAATCCCAGAACTATTTCTTCTTTCCCTTCTGCATCTGTCCCCTCTTCTTCTCCTCTCTCTTCTCACCTTCCCACCTCTCACTCTATACCTACTCCTGTAACTGTTGTCTCTTCTCTTCCTCCTAGCACTCCTATTTCCACGTCTCTCTCCTCTCTACCTAAACCCCTTTCTACCTCAATCCCCCACTTACAGACTCCTCTTGTTCCTGTCTCTAATTCTTTCTCTGTTTTAGATTCCTCTACTCCTACCTCCTCTTCATCCCTTTCCTTACTTATTCCCTCTCCTCGTCCTTCCCCTCATTCCCAACCTCGCCCCTCCTCTCAGTCCAATTCTGTCTCTCATACAGGCCGTTTGAAGCCTCTGGCCCAACATACCATCCGACCCCCATCCTCCTCTAGTGGTAAGCGCAGACTACCCATTGTGTCAGACTCTAAAACCTTTCCTGTCCATCACCCTGCTTCTCCGGCTCATAAAGTTCGTGCAACGAATACCGGCCCCTCTCGATCGATACACTCTCCCACGTCAAAGTCTACATCTCAGCAGTCTCCTCAGCCACGTCCCCGGACTACTCCACAGCCGGCAAATTGTTGCACAAAATCCTTTGGAGATGACGACAGTGAAACGGTCCCCAAGATTATGGATTACATTTTAACTTCTATGCCAGATTCAGCAGACAATGCTGTACCCTCTCATTCCACCCACTCTGTTGAAGTTCATCCTGTGCCACCTGACCTCCCTCCCACTCCTCTCCCTCCTTCATCTCCCCCTCCTTCACCTTCTGTCTCCTCCTCCTCTTTACCCCCCTCCTCTTCTACTTCCAGTAATCCATCCCGTCTATCTCTCCCCATGCCTCCAAGTTATGGTGACCGTCCTGCTCGTTCACCAATTCCACCTTCTACCCCTATTCCTACTATCGTAACAACTCGATGATTTATTATTCTGTAATATATTTTACTTCCAGTGTACTATATTTTACTCCTAGTGTAATTTATTTTATTTCCTATGTATTTATATTTTTTTCCTGTGTGTTATTTTTTATCTTTAGTATTAATTTCCCTTTATCTTTCCTAGACACTATTTCTCTTTTAGGTTTTACTTTTATTTGGTGTTTTAAAGTTTTAGTAACATACATAGTCTTACAGCCCACCGCAAACTTCCCGACCAGACCTCGTTCTTCCAAACAGTTATTAGTTTTTATTTTACACAATGGCTTCCATCATACAATGGAATGTCCGCAGTTTTACTACACATCGGCCAGACCTTCGGTTTTTAATTTCTCAATATAACCCCCCGATTCTCTGCCTACAAGAGACACGCCTCACCAGCCCCCCTCCCCCCATTCCGTCTTATTCATATCTGAGTCTACCACATTCCCAGTATGATACCTGTCTCCTGATACATGTTGACATTCCTTTTCAAACCCTTTTGATTATGACTATTATCAAATGTACCTTCACCAGAGTGTTTCTATCTCGGTGGATTACAGTGGTCTCACTATATCTCTCCCCTTCAGTGCCCATCAGTTTTACTGACCTCGATCAACTTTTATCTGACCTCCTATCCTGCTTTTAGGTGATTTTAACTGTCGGAGCCCCCTCTGGGGTGACTCTGTTTTAACTGCACGTGAGCACTCCTTGGAGGATTTCCTCCTTGCCCATGATTTATACATTTTAACACTGATTCCCCAACCCATTTTGACAACCTTACTGGAACTTTCCCTGCCATTGACCTGTCCGTCTGCACCCCAACGCTTTCCTTGGACTTCACTTGGTCGGTCTTGAATGATTACTGTGCCATGGACCATTTTCCAATCCTCTTAACCCCCATGTCATACTATCCGGTCCCCGGCCCTCCTCGATGGCGTTTTGATAGGGCAGATTGGGCAACCTTTATATCCCAAGCTGTTCCTCCCACTCCTCTTCCGCTCTACCATGGTCCAACTGCTATGCTTTCCTGTTTCCATGCCTTTCTCCTTACGGCTGCCTGAGCCTCTATTCCGTGTACCTCCCATCCCATGTCATCGGAATGTGTGCCATGGTGGAATAACCAATGCAATTCAGCCCTCCGGGTCAAGAGGGTCAGGTGGAAGAGCTTCCATAGGAAAAAGGGCACTGTGTTGGAGGTCCAAGCATTTATACTTTTTCAGCAAGCTAATGCTCTCCTTCGCCGCACAATCCATCGAGCAAAAAATGACAGCTGGATGTCTTATGTCTCTACTGTTGTCTCAGACACACCCATTCCACGGATATGGTCCTGCATCAGGAAAATAGCTGGTAAACGGTCATGAACCCCGACTCCAGTCTTCACCACCAATGATGGAGCCATAGGCTATGTTTTTCAGGTTGCCAATCTTCTGGGTCACTATTTTATTCAGATTAGCAGTGGGTCCCATCTCCCCCCTACATTTTTAACAACCAAAAGACATTCAAAACGGATGCGGCGTACAATGCCCCTTTCTCCAGTTCAGAACTCAAAGCAGCTCTAACTGCTTGCGGTTCTACCTGTGAGGGACCTGATGGCATACACTACAACATGATAAAACATCTGTCCCAGCCGGCCCTTCACTTTCTGCTTAGAATATATAATACTATATGGTCCACTGGAAACATCCCTAATGAATGGAGACAGGCTTACCTCCTACCATTCCTTAAACCTGGCAAATCTGGGTCGTCACCTGGAGATTATCACCCTATTGCTCTTGTTAGCTGTCTGTGCAAACTGATGGAATGTACGGTGAACTCTCGCCTAAGGTGGCATTTAGAATCACTTGGTGCGATCTCGCCCTTACAATATGGGTACCGCAAGGGGCGGAGTACCCTAGATCCCCTGACGAAGCTAGCAACCTTCATCCAACAATCCTTCATTAACTCAAAGATGGTCATAGCTGTGTTTTTTGATCTCAAAAAGGCCTATGATACGGTCTGGAGGTATAACATTCTCCGTGTTCTACAACACTCCGGAATTAATGGCAATAAGGGGGTCTTCTTACAGAACTTTCTTTGTAACCGGATCTTCTGTGTACACCTTCAGAATGTCTTATCCCGGTCTTATGTACAGCATGAGGGTGTCCCACAGGGATGTGTGCTTAGCACTACTCTTTTTATCCTTGCAATAAATGATATCGTTTCATCTCTCCCACATGGTGTTCGTGCTTCATTGTATGTAGATGATTTTGCTATATATGCCACTGGAGCAGATGTCTTGGCCTTATGAGCCCTGCTTCAATCAGCTATAGATGCCGCTGCAGGGTGGGCCACGGATCATGGCTTTAAATTCTCCCCCATGAAATCCTGTGCTATAACTTTTACGACCCGTCATTCAATCCCTCAACCCCCTCTTACACTATATGGTACCCCCCTGCCATATCGATTATCAGCCCCTCTCCTTGGCCTTGTCTTTGATTCTCGACTGACTTGGTCCCCGCATCTCACTTCCCTAAAGACCTCTGCTTCCCTCAGACTTCGGTTATTACAAACTCTTAGTCATATGTCCTGGGGTGCAGACCATACAACTCTGTTCCGTCTCCATACTGTCTTAGTTTTGTCGAAGATTGATTATGGCTGTCAGGTTTATGCATCTTCCTGATCTTCCTCCCTTTGGCGCCTAGATTCTTTTCACCATCATGGTTTACGTCTGGCATTGGGTGCTTTTCGCTCCACCCCGGTTACGAGCCTGTATGTTGAGTCGGGTATACCCGCTCTGTCCTCCAGACGTGACAAGCTAACCCTCCGGTATCACATTCGCCTTCTTCAACACCCATCTGCAGGTTTTCTTTTCTCTGTTATGCACCTCTCCCCTCCTTTTCCACCCTCATTAGCTTCATCTTTTCCTTGTAGGGTCTCCAACTTACTTGCATCCCTTTCTTTCCCTGCTATTTCTGTTCTTCCTCTGAGAGATTCTATGTTTCCGCCTTGGCTTCTTCTTTGCCCTATTGTTTGTGATGCCCTGCTCTCCCGCCCAAAGTCCTCTTCCACCCCACATGAACTCTATCATCTTTTTATGGATCATATGCGTCGTCACTCCTCAGCGACCCCAGTGTACACAGACGCCTCTAAGTCTTCTATGGGCTTGGGTTTTGCTGTTCTTTTCCCAGACCATACCTATCAGATCTGCCTTCCATCAGTTGCCAGTATTTTCACTGCCGAATTGCTGGCCAGTTTACCGGCCCTTCGTGTTATATACCGTTCCAGTTTACACACTTTTGTTATTTTCACAGATTCACTTAGTGCTCTACATGGTATTCAGTCTGTCCTGGCAAGCAACCCACTAGTGTTGGAGATACAGGAATGGTTGTTCTGTATTACCACCAGATTGAAGTCTGTCTCCTTCTGTTGGGTCCCAAGCCATGTTGGGATACCAGGTAACGAGAGGGTTGATTGCCTGGCATGTACAGCTGTCACCTCTCTCTCTGTCACACCTCGGCCTATCCCAGCAACTGATTATTTCCCGATTGTTACCCGTCTCCTTGGCCAACGGTGCCAAGCAGAATGGACATCTACAACTGATAACAAACTCGGCTCCATCACACATACTGTCACTCCCTGGCAGTCGTCCTCCCATCGCAATAGGCGTTGGGAAACAGCCCTAGCCCGTCTGCACCTTGGTCACACGCATATCACACATGGCTTTCTAGTGTCAGGAGGCACTCCTCCGACCTGTCAATGTTGCCAGGCTCCACTCACGGTCCACCATCTTTTGCTTGATTGCCCTCGGTTCCACGCCCTGCGCAGATGGACTCTCCTGTTCCTTTACTCCCTTGGACGTCCCCCTACCTTAGCCAATCTTCTTGACGAATCCCCTGTGTTTTCCATCACACACCTCATGCGCTTCCTATCTCAAACCCGTATCTTGCCTCACATTTAGTATCTACCCCGCCTTCTCCTTTGCTTTTAGTGAACCATAGCATACCCGTCATTTTTATACATCGGTTTTAGAGCCATATAGTCCTCGTGGGCTTGGTGCTTGTTCTTATTACTTACTTCTATTATACATACAATGTGATACATGCAGTCGAGTACCAACAAAAGCCCAAAACTTGCATATTGTTGGATCCAGAACTGTGGGGATTTCACCAAGATCAAGACCAACTTCTTCCTTCTACTTCATGGAGGGACCTTGAATCTCAGAGAACACTGGTGTCCCCGTGTGGCATGTGTGCGAAAGCAAGCTGCCCCTGTAGAAAGGCTGTAGTGAAATGCAAATTTTGCAAATGTAATAAGGTTTCTGACGTATGCAAGAATCCATTTATTTGAATGATTTTTATATTGTACATATTACTGTAAAATAGTTACAGTTGAAAAAAAAAAAGATACATGTGTCACTGGCATAAAAATTATATTTCAAGCTTGTATACAATATTATGTATATTCATTATTTGCACTGAATTGAGATGAGGATTATCTGCAAGGATTTATGTTAGGAATATGTTATGCATAACTATTTGGATAGAATATGAGAAGTTTTATGTTTAAAATGGCAAAAGAACTAATTTCAAATGCCATGAAGTTTTTGCACTGCAGGTGTTATGTCACCACAAGTGGTAAAATTCAAGGATACATGTCATAGGTGTAGTTCTTTTATGATAATATTTGAATAAAAATATTTATTTTGCAATAACTATTATGTGAATATTTCATGTTCAAAGGGGAAAATGTGGGAAGTTTTTGAACAAGTTTCATTGATCTAGATGCAAAATTGACGAAGTGACACTCAAGCAAAGTTTTGTGTATTTTTGAAAATGGGATGAAATTTCCTTGGACCTTGAACAAATATGGTGTCAGATTCCAACATAGCCCTTAGAATCGTCACAGATTGCATTGTTTTCTGTTCTTGTACATCACCGTTATGAGAAAATGTGATACATTGTCCTTTTTATTTATAATATGATGAAATACGGATGAAAAACGGGAATGCTCTATTAAAAAACTATTCACGAGCAAAAAATTTCTTTCACAGGCTGTATACAGTATACCAAACTTACCGACTTTGAAAGTGATACCCTCACATTTTTTGGAGTGTTATGACATACATTCAATAAAAACGAACAGTAATTCTCTAATAGAGAGATGTACACGAATCGCCCCTAGAGCCAGGATTATATCATCTCCAGTACGATTTAAACCAGAATTACACACACACACACACACACACACACAAAGCATAAAGCATCACAAGTTTTTTAATGGGTAAAGACTAACGAGCTGTGCCGTATGGAGAGAGAGAGAGAGAGAGAGAGAGAGAGAGAGAGAGAGAGAGAGAGAGAGAGAGAGTGTTGAAATAGCAGTAACAGTCAAAGGTTATGTAGAAAGAATAACATAAGAGAAGTAAGGACAAGGGCAGCTACTCAGAACCCTAGAGTAAGATGGTGTGAGAGGTCGCTAGGGAATGGAGACGCTGATGGAATTATACGCTACATTAGCTAGCTGGCGCCTGGGACACCCAACATCACCTTCTTGGGGACTACCTTTGTCCGGTGACCTTTGTAGTGTCGTGTTCATCGCCCTCTTTTGCTCTTGGTCTGTTTCTTTGTTTCTTCTTTATGTTTTCATTTTTTATATTTATTTGGTTCTCTCTTTCTCTCTCTCTCTCTCTCTCTCTCTCTCTCTCTCTCTCTCTATAGATATAGATATATGTATCTCATCTCAGCCGTTTGAGTGTCCACTGCAGGACCGGCCTATCCCTACCGAAGTGGGGATGATACAGCCAATGTATCTCTACCAAGTGGCTTAGGCTGTCTAGTAGAGATTGTGTATAGGGTGAGAAGTGCTTGTAAGTGTAATTGTAGTGTTGGAGTGGCTTTGGATGTGTGTGTAGTCTGTGAACCAGGTGTAATCGGCCCGTGCAAGCCGTCTGGGTGCAAGCATACTTTACAGTATGCGACACTGGTTCAACCACAGCACCCCTTGTGTCCGCCAATGCAGTACGTGGCCAGAAAAATGCTCCCAAAGTTTATTGTCCTGGCGGGGCGCGAACCCTCGTTCTTCAGTGTACGAACACACACACTTTACCACTGTACCACAAAGGCTCATATATATATATATATATATATATATATATATATATATATATATATATATATATATATATATATATATATATATATATATATATATATATATATATATATATATATATATATATATATATATATATATCTTATCTCATCTCATCAGCCGTTTGAGTGTCCACTGCAGGACCAGCCAATCCCTACCGAAGTGGGGACGATACAGAAAATGTATCTCTACCAAGTGGCTTAGGCTGTCTAGTAAAGATTGTGTGTACGGTGAGAAGTGCATGTAAGTGTAATTGTTGTGCTGGAGTGGCTTTGGATGTGTGTGTAGTCTGTGAACCAAGTGTAATTGGCCCGCGCAAGCCGACTAGGGGCAAGCATACAGTATGTGACACTGGTTCAACCACAGCACCCCTTGTGTCCGCCAATGCAGTACCTGGCCAGAAGAACACTCCCAAAGTTTATTATCCTGGCGGGGCGCGAACCTTCGTTCTTCAGTGTACGAAAAAACACACTTTACCACCGTACCACAAAGGTAGAGGTGAAGAGAGTAAGACAGGGTGGAAGTGAGGTTAGCAGGGGAGTGAAAGATAAAAATGGTAGATTACTAGTGGAGAAGGGAGAAAAAGTGAGCAGATGGAGAGAACACTTTAAGGAATTGTTGAACATACAGGATGGAAGTGATGCGAGTATAAGTGGCTGGGGAATGGCTGGGAGAAGGAGGGAGGTGAGAAGACAGGAAGAAATCAGTAGGATAGAAATTATGAAAGCAATGAAGAAAGTTTAATTGGGGAAAGCCCCAGGAATTGATGGAGTGTGTGGTGAAATGCTGAAGCATGGGGGAGAGATAGTAGTAGAATGGATGTGGAAGATGTGCAGATTGGCCTGGGAGGAAGGTAGAGTCCCCGAGGATTGGAAGTCAGATATAATTATTCCCTTGTACAAAGGAAAAGGGGAAAAAGAAGTGTGTGGTAATCATAGGGGCATTTGTCTTTTTAGTATAATAGGAAAAGTGTATGGTAGGATACTTATTGACAGAGTTAGAGAAAGAACAGAGGAATTAGTTGGAGAAGAACAGGGAGGCTTTAGGAAGGGAAGAGGTTGTGTAGATCAGATATTCATTCTTAGATCTTTAGTGGAAAAGTTTCTAGAGAAGGGAAAGAAGCTGTATGCGGCTTTCATGGATTTGGAGAAAGCATATGACAGGGTGGATAGACTAGGACTGTGGAAAGATTTAAGACGATATGGAGTAGATGGAAAGTTGTTGAATGCTGTGAAGAGTATGTATGATGGTGCTAAGGCTGCAGTGCGTGTGGATGGTGAACTAAGTGAATTTTTCTCTTTGGAGGTTGGGTTGAAACAGGGATGTGTCATGTCTCCATGGTTGTTCAATCTGTTCATGGATGGGGTAATAAAAGAGGTAGAAGGTAGGGTAGTGGATGTTGGAGTGGCCCTGGTGAGAGAGGATAGTGTTTGGAAACTCCCTGTACTGTTGTTTGCAGATGATACTGTGTTGTTGCGTGAAGACGAAGGAGAGCTGTAAGGCTTGGTGGATGAGTTTGGGAGAGTATACAAGAAACGAAATCTAAAGGTGAATGTAGGGAAGAGTAAAGTGATGGTCTTTGAGAGAGGTGAAGTCAGTGAATGTACAGCGAGGTTGGATGGTGAGGAATTGGAAAATGTGAGTACGTTTAAGTACTTGGGTAGTGTGATGAGTAAGGCTGGAGGTTTGGAGGGTGAAGTGCTTGAAAAGGTACAGCAGGGAAGAAAGGTTGCTGGTTCTTTGAAAGCAGTGATAAGAAACAGGGAAGTGAGCATGGAAGTGAAAAAGTTACTTCATGACACTATTGTGATACCAGCTCTAACGTATGGAAGTGAAGCTTGGACATTGTTGTAAGGACATAAGTCAAGAGTGAAAGTAGTGGAAATGAGTTATTTAAGAGGAGCCTGTGGAGTCACATGGAGAGACAGGCTGACGAATGAGGATATAAAGGAGCGTTGTGGTGTGGATGTGGATGTGATAGGAAGTGTTATGAGGAACACACTGAGGTGGTTTGACCATGTGGAGAGGATGGAGGGTGAAAGACTGAAGAGAGTGTATGTGAGTGAGGTGGAGGGGGGAAGAGGGAGGGGGAGGCCTAGGATGAGATGGAGGGATGGGGTGGAGAGGTATATGAGAGAGGGGGGTGTGAGTTGGGAGCAGGACAGTGAAATGGCGGGGGACAGGACGACGTGGAGGCGATTTGTTTCTGGCCACCCCAAAGGGATTGAGGCGTCTGGCAATATATATATATATATATATATATATATATATATATATATATATATATATATATATATATATATATATATATATTGTTACGGAACAGAGAAAGATAATGTACACTTTAAGTGAGAATACTAAAAATCACTACTGTCCAGTAAAGTTCCAGGTTCAAAACAAAAGAGTTAGGTAAAATTACAAGTTAAAGTTTAATGTTCAAACTAACAACAAAACATTCAGGACTCATAAGGATAATGTAATGGCAAAAACAAGTTAAATATATGGTTAACTGCAACAGCCTCTATTAACACGAAATTAGCAAGAGTAAATTTATCTAAGTCAGTCCTGATAAAATGAGAAAACACTGGATAATGCTCAGTTAATGCAAGATAAATTATTACAGATACAAACTATTATTAACAATTGGCTGACAGCAAAACTTTACACCAATCACAAAAACCTCAGTAGGCCAACGAATTAACACCTTATGCTATACAGTACAAGAACAAAATGTAATAACACTCATACTCAAATTACACAGCTGCTAGATGGTTGAAGACTTCCTGAGCACTCATAATAATAACAACTGTACAGGGGAGGACAGAGATGTGATCAAAATGAGGAGTAGATCTAAGTGGCAATTAATGCAGAGACTGAGCTCATTATATAGGGGCCGGCAGAGCTTGATACAACTTGCAAGAAGGACGCGCAAATGAAGCCATAGGGGACAAAGAGTTGACAATCCTGCTCTGAGCAATAGAAAGAACGACTTACTCTACTATAACGGAGGAGGGGGGGAGTGAGGTAGAACACGCTCGTGATCAAACATGCAGCATACTGTACGTTAGAATTACACAAAGGATGATGAAATCATAGGCTATGTAACACCTCCCCACAAAGAAAAAGAAATTTACAAAGGAAATTTCTTATTACTCTAAAACAATCTGTCTAAATTCTAGATAAGCAATCAGCAATAACATTTTCTTTCCCCTTGACATGCTGTATGTCAAATGAATATTCCTCCTGAAGAAGTAGACTCCATCTTGTCAATCTCTGATTTTTATCTTTAAACTTACTAAGGAATTTAAGTGGGTTATGATCGGTATAAATGACTATGGGGTCAAAACCAGAACACAAATAAAATGAAAAATGCTGTAAACCCAAAATCAAGGCCAAAAGCTCTTTCTCAATAGTTGAGTAGTTCTTTTGAGGTGGAGTGAACTTCTTACTGTAATAAGATACAGGGTGTTCAATACCCTGATCATCCTCTTGCAGCAAAACAGCCCCAGCTCCTGTATCACTTGCATCAACAGCCATCTTAAAAGGCTTAGCAAAATTTGGAGTAGCGAGCACTGGCTGACTTAATAGGATAGCTTTAAGTTTGCTGAAAGAAGATTCACAGTTATCGGTCCAGACAAATTTAACTCCCTTTTTCAGTAGGTCTGTAAGTGGTGATACAAGAATTGAAAAGTTAAGAACAAATCTCCTGTAATAACCTACCATTCCCAAAAATCTTTGTAGCTCTTTCCTACTTTTAGGTCTGGGAAGATCACTTATAACCTGAACCTTAGCTCCAGGTGGTGAAACGTGTCCATCACCAATTACGTACCCGAGGTACTGAACTTTAGCTTGACCAAACTCACACTTTGATAAATTTGCTACAAGATTAGCATGAACCAAACGCTCAAGAAATTTACTGGCATGGCATAGGTGATCTTTCCAGTTGTCACTGAAGATTAATACATCATCATTATAAACGACAAACCCTGCCAAACCCTCTGTTGCAACATTCATGAGCTTCTGAAATGTGGCTGGTGCATTCTTCATACCATATGGCATTACAGAACATGCAAAAGTCTTTCCTAGTGTTACAAAACATGAGATCTCCCTAGCACGTTCAGTCATAGGTACTTGCCAGTATCCCTTTAACCTCTACACCGCGGGCATGTTTACCGATGTTTTGCGTGTGCCGCGGGGTTATTCGAGCTCCGACAGACTCTCAAAAAATATTTGCCAAAAATCAGTTATTAGTCCTAGAATATTAAAATTAAATATGCTTATGGCACATACCTTCAGCTTTCTCCTGGAATGTTTTTTGAGCCTTCGTCAGTTACCGTAGGACTTGTGGAGACCTCTGAAGTTGGGTAACGAAGTCTCCACTTTACACTTCCCGACAACCGGTAATATGATTACCACAGCCAGATATTAACACTATAAACACTACTCTATGATTTTCAAGTAGTTTGGGATCCATACTCCAAAAAAAAAAAAAACTGTGAAAGCAATGAAAATTATGAGCTCGTCTAACCGCCGCACTTGTGCTAGTTCGCTCTTGATACTCTGTCATTTATTATTCATAAAACCCCTCACACTTTATATATCTATTACTATATAACACTTATATATATCTACAGTCTTTATCCATAAGTTTCCTTCAGTAGTATTAGTTTATTGTCACTGCAGGGATTCAATTTCTTTCAGTAAAATACGTAGCATTCACTTTCTCGTCCTGTATACTGGCATTGAAAGTGAATGTCACTTTCATCTTCACTCTCATAACTCATAGTATTCATACATGCTATAGTGAAACTTTCACTTTCATTACTCCTAGGGTATATACTCGTATTCTTATACTACTACTCATTTACATTTCTCTTTACGTTCTCTATTTTATTTACGTTATTTACATTTCTATTTTATTTACACTGTGTTATGCACCGTCACTTGAAGTAACTTATAAAACTATTTTCCATTGTTCACGTATATTTACATTCATTACTTTCACTTGCTGTTTACACATTATTTACACATTATTTACAATTCCACTTGCACTGTTTTACTCAATAGAAAGATCGTAGTCACTCTTTTATCAATTGTCAGCCCTTTACCTCTTTCCACACGAGGTTTTGTAGGGGGTAAAGGTCACAGGGCCCTTTGCATGGGGGTGAAAAAAGGCCCTGAAGTCAGCAAGAGGATGAGCCGTACCTCCTCTTCGGAAGCTGAGAGAGAACTGATAAAGGAGGGCCGGCCCGGGTTGAGGCCTACTGAGGGGTTATTCATTGCTACCAACGTAGCTCTTGAAACAGCTATGTATTTCACTGAAATGATTGGCAGGAAATCTAGACAATACATTATAAATTAGGTAGTTCCAGGTGAATGTAAATATCACTTAGGCTTCTCCCTTCCCTCCTTATATGTATATTTATTACGAAAATAGATTATATGGCATATTTCAAGGGGAAAAAAACAGCGAAAATTAGCGAACGAGTGCATGTAAGGTGTTGTCAGGTGATAATTAGCCAATTCCAGGTGTATGGCACTCTCACTTACCTTATTTCTTTCTTGTATATGTTATTTGGTATAAGAATAGGGCATAGGGCTTATTTCAATGGATGAAATCAGTGAAAAATTCCAGGGAAGATTTACTTAGCACAGCACGGCTGGGCAGGCGAGAGGATAGTGTAATGGAGGGGGGGTAGGGAGGGGAGTCAAGAACGGGGAGAAATGGCTAAATTGTCAACAATGGATAGGAGTACAGATGAAATTAGGAGTGCTGACTAGTGTTGGACATTGGCAGTACTGATAGATGATACAAGCCCCCACTTGGAAGCCCGGGTGAATTAAAAATAACACAGAATCACAAAAGCGACGCCCCGCGGTATGATCCCTTGCTCCCAAGCGTCACGAAAGTTACGCCCCGCGGTTAAGGAGTTAACAAATCAAACTTACTTATGTACCTAGCCTTTCCGATCTTGTCTATGCAATCTTCCACGCGAGGGAGAGGGTAAGTGTCTGTTTTGGTTATCTGATTAACACGTCTGTAGTCGATGCAAAGCCGCTGTGACCCACCTGGCTTAGGGACTAGAGTGACAGGAGAACTCCACTTGCTCTGACAGGGCTCAATCATCTTGTGGTCCAACAGGTAGCCAAGCTCCTTCTGGATGAGAGGAACTTTCACTGGGTTCACAAGGTAAGGAGGCAGTTTAATTGGCTTTGCGTCTCCAACATCGACATCATGCATCAACACAGTGGTTCTTCCTGGAGTGGCACAGAACATTTGCGGGTACTCCAGCAGTAATGCCGAAAACTCCTGCCTTTCCTCGGGAGCTAGATGAGAAAGCTTAGTCTGGAGATCATTCATGATATCAGGATTCTTCCCCAAACTATCACTCAGGCTCATGCTGCATGGGAGAACTTCACTTGCAGACTCGGGTGGAACAGCTACAGTGCAGACTGGGTTATTTTCGTCCCGCCTGTCATATAACTTTAGCATGTTGATGTGACAAAGTTGCTTGTTCTTTCTACGATCTGGTGTGGCGATGACATAGTTGACATCACTGAGTTTCTTCTCCACGAAATAAGGACCACTAAACTTGGCTTGAAGAGGTTGCCCATGAACCGGTAGCAGAATCAAAACCTGATCTTCTGCCTGAAAGTGGCGTAACCTGGACTTCTTATCATACCAAGTCTTCATCTTCTCCTGAGCAGCTCCTAAATTCTCTCTCGCCAGCTGTAAAGCAGTGGACAGCCGTTCTTTGAACTTCATCACATACTCCAGCAGGTTGACGTCATCTTCCTCCGACAGCCAGCATTCCTTGAGTAACTTAATGGGTCCTCTTTCTTCATGGCCAAACGGTAATTCAAAAGGTGAGAAGCCCAGTGATTCATTTGGAGATTCTCTTGCGGCAAATACAACGAATGGAAGACCTTTATCCCAGTCTTTCTGATGTTCCAAACAGTATTTCTTGAGCATCGATTTGAGTGTTTGATGATATCTCTCCAACGCTCCTTGGGTCTGGGGATGGTAAGTTGAAGACGTGATCTGGGTGATGCCCAACTCTTTCAGAGTCTGCTTGAAAACATTTGACATGAAATTACTTCCCCGGTCTGACTGTACCTCCTTGGGCAGACCAAACTTTGTGAAGAACCCTAGCATTTCCTTAACCACGTTCTTTGCTGAGATATTTCTAAGTGGAATGTCTTCAGGATAACGAGTAGCCATATCAATCAGGGTTAGCACATAAGAAAATCCTGAAGAAGTCTTAGGAAGAGGGCCCACAATATGCACCAACACACGGGTGAATGGCGCCTCAAAAGGAGGAATAGGAACTAGAGGTGCAACCTTTTCGGTCTGATTACACTTCCCCACAACTTGACAGGTGTGACAAGACTTACAATACCAGGAAACATCCCTGAAGATTCCTGGCCAGTAGAAGTGTTTCAAAATGCGTGCCACAGTCTTCCTCACTCCAAGGTGTCCTGCCAAACTGGAATCATGAGCCACTCTAATGATATCCTGCCTACAAACACGAGGGATGACAACTTGATGTACAACCTCCCATTCACAGTCGGCTGATGCTGTTGGGGGTCTCCACTTCCTCATAATTACTCCTGACTTTATATAATAACAAGTAGAAGCACCGGCTGACTCTTCCTCAATGCAAGCAGAGTTAGATAGACCTTTCAACTCAAGGTCAGCAACCTGCAACTCAACCAACTCTTGACGAGACAAATTATCAACACTACGGGGTACTGCCTCATCTGGTGAGTGGTCCAAATTAGCAAGAAAAGTGTCAGCTAGGATAACATCATCATCATCATTATCCTCTAAGTCTCCAGTAACTTTAGACTTAGCCCTAGTGACAGCACATGCAGGGAACACATCAGGGACATCACAATCCTGGGCCGCAGCCACTGGCTCACTAGACAACTGAGGAGCTGGACACACTTGACTTCCACCAATATGATTTCCAAGTAAGAAAGTTATACCTGACATTGGAAGTGTCTCAACCAACCCAACCATAACGGAACCATTAACAAAACCAGACTCTAAATTCACTCTGCACAGAGGGACAGAGAAGTAATTATTCCGTACACCGTGTAAGATTACAGTTTCATCAGAGGAATTAACATTAAAGCCTAGAACACTGGTCAGCATAAGGGATTGGCAAGCACCTGTATCACGATATATTTTTACTGATTTCCTGTCATTACTGTCCAGAGGACTGACAAAACCATCAGACAGGAAATTAGCACATGAACTCTTGAGAATGTCACCCACATTACTGCTCAAAAGAGGAGCTTCATCATGAGAATTTAATTTACCCCTCAAAGCAGGTTCAGTTAACTCAGTTAAAGAATTCTGGGAACTCTCAAGGGTGGACACTAGACCAATTAACTGAATATTTAAAGACTCCTTTTTGTTCACATCACACTGTCTCCTGAAACATTTCTCCGTAGTATGACCAAGCTTACTACAATAAGTACATTTACTTTTCTGAAATCTAGAGGTGAAGCTGGTATTTACTTCCTGAGAAACATCATCTTTATTCTCTTTCCTGTTACCTGTACTCTGAGTAGAGGCAACGTACTTACTCTCAGCTTTCCTTTTTTCTCTAGAATATCTCTTGTGAGTGAGAACATATTCTTCAGCTAAAACTGCAGCATCAGACAAATTATCTATTCTTCTCTCATCAAGATATAGGCTTACATCATTATTAATACACCTTTTGAAGTCCTCCAGCAAAATCATCTGCTTAAATTTGTCAAAATCAGAATCCACATTCTTAGAATTTAACCATTGCTCTAACAGATCTTCTTTGATTTTTGCATACTCAACATGGGATTGCTTATCTTGCTTATAAGTTGTCCTAAATTTTACTCTAAAGGCTTCAGGAACAAGCTCATAGGCCTTAAGAATCAAGCTCTTAACTACATAATTATCATATTGATCCCGAGGCAAAGATGCATACGTTACTTGAGCTTTACCGGTGAGAACAGTTTGAAGGAGTACTGGCCAATACTTTTTGGGCCAATTAAAACCTGTAGCTACCCTCTCAAACAACTGAAAATACTTTGTTAATTCAGATTCATTATAAGGAGGGACAAGTTTAACATTTTTAGCCACATCAAAATCATCAGAGCTAGATGATCCAGTTCCACCTTGTTTCATGCGATACTCATGGTCTGCCTGAATCCTAGCAAGTTCAATTTGTGCCTGAGCCTGTACCTGTGCCTCCTGAATACGAGCATTTGCCTGAAATACTGCCTCCTTAGTACGAGCCTGCTGCAGGGCTAGCTGTAACTTAGCTAATTCAATCTGCGTTTGCTCATTTGGAGGAGTTACATTAAACAAGCTTTCATTAATCATGTCAACAATTTGATCTTTAGAATGATGAGAGCGAACAGCAATTCCCAATTGTTGAGCAACAAGCTTAAGTTCATTCTTTGTTCTGTTTTCTACATCACACACTGTTTGCACATTTGACAAAAAATCTTTGGCTTCATCAAGAGTAGTAATAGTAGACATCATGAATAAATCAGTCACAATATATCAAGCAATATCCTTATGATAATATGCTGAATATCCTGATAAGAGGTCACCAAATTTATGTTACGGAACAGAGAAAGATAATGTACACTTTAAGTGAGAATACTAAAAATCACTACTGTCCCGTAAAGTTCCAGGTTCAAAACAAAAGAGTTAGGTAAAATTACAAGTTAAAGATTAATGCTCAAACTAACAACAAAACATTCAGGACTCATAAGGATAATGTAATGGCAAAAAACAGGTTAAATATATGGTTAACTGCAATAGCCTCTATTAACACGAAATTAGCAAGAGTAAATTTATCTAAGTCAGCCCTGATAAAATGAGAAAACACTGGATAATGCTCAGTTAATGCAAGACAAATTATTACAGATACAAACTATTATTAACAATTGGCTGACAGTAAAACTTTACACCAATCACAAAAACCTCACTAGGCCTACGAATTAACACCTTATGCTATACAGTACAAGAACAAAATGTAATAACACTCATACTCAAATTACACAGCTGTTAGATGGTTGGAGACTTCCTGAGCGCTCACAATAATAACAACTGTACAGGGGAGGACAGAGATGTGAGCAAAATGAGGAGTAGATCTAAGTGGCAATTAATGCAGAGACTGAGCTTATTATCTAGGGGCCGGCAGAGCTTGATACAACTTGTAAGAAGGACGCGCAAATGAAGCCAAAGGGGACAAAGAGTTGACAATCCTGCTCTGAACAATAGAAAGAACGACTTACTCTACTATAAGGGAGGAGGGGGGGGGGTGAGGTAGAACACGCTCGTGATCAAACATGCAGCATAGTGTACGTTAGAATTACACAAAGGATGATGAAATCATAGGCTATGTAACTATATATATATATATATATATATCTATATATATATATATATATATATATATATATATATATATATATCGCCAACGGCCATACCACGTTGAGTACACCGCTTCTCGTCCGATCAGCGAAGTTAAGCAACGTTGGGTCTGGTTAGTACTTGGATGGGTGAGTGCCTGGGAACACCAGATGCTATTTTCATAACGTTCTCCCTACGTGTCATGTGGGGTTGGTGGAGGATTAGTGCCCCTCCCTGTAAAACAATTAAAAGCCTTGACCATCCCGTTTGGGATACATGGCGTCTGGCAATATATATATATATATATATATATATATATATATATATATATATATATATATATTTATATATCGATATACAAAGGAGACGTGTTGTTTGTTTGCTTATTTGTCCATCAGTCAGCCTAAACTATACTGCATTTTTTTTTTATTGAGGCGAAGATGCACTTGACAGGTTGATGATTACTGGCTTAATACAACATGTCCAAAAAAAACTTACTAACCCAAATTTCCCCCTCAGATATTTGTTGTCAGTTAATATTACCAGATTACGAAGTAATGTGCCAGTGACCCCTAGACCCATATATATTCTGAATCAGGGTGACCCAAGAATAGTTTTAGGAGAGCCAAAAATCATATCTGGGTCATTTGAGGTCACCGGTAGTGTTCACCTTTTTTGGTCCGAGCAACGCCGTGTGTGTGTGTGTGTGTGTGTGTGTGTGTGTGTGTGTGTGTGTGTGTGTATTGTGCCGTGTGTGTGTGTGGGAAGGGGAGTTTCTATATATAAAACAGCCATGGAAACAACACACAACAATGATTTTAAATCGTTCACACAGTGGCTCACCTGTCACTATTCATGCATCACTAACAACTTAACACCTCACAACGGTATTCAGCACTTTATAATCTACACCTTATATTCTTTCCTTAGTTGCAAGTCTCATTTTTTTCCAGATACATAAAGTATGCCATAAATACTTTTCAGTTCTTTTCACAAGCCGTGTTCACTAAATGTTTGTTTGCCAATATTTGATCCACACATCCTTTACCACTCCTTGTCCATTTTGTTCGTCAGTTGCGATGCCTTTTGATATATCTCTTGTTTTCTGTACGATAATTCATTGATATACCTTTCCTTTAAGACTCAAAAGACTTATGGCACGATAATCTTTGCACTCACTTCACATACCTTTCTTTTTGTGCATGGATAGTCATAGTTTGTTTCCTGATTAATGGTACAGTTTCACTCATTCACATTTTAAAGCATTTCTAACACCTCATTTCTCAACTTCCACCACTATATGTAATCATTTCTATAATCACCTAGTCACTATAAGGTGCCTTCACATTATTCGACCACATCACAACATTCTCCACTTTTGCTACTGTCATGTTTCCTGACACTGTATTCATTCTCTGCACGCCACCGTAACCAATCATATTTACAACTACTCTATTCTCACCATTCCCACACAGAAGCCATCCAAAATATTCTTTTCATCTGCCTCCTGCTTCGCTTCTCCTGCTTAGTATTCTTCCACTTTCATCCCTTGCACTTTCACACTTCTTTCTACTTTCGCCTCTCAACTTTTGCACCTCTTTGCAAAGTAGTTTCCTCTTTTCAGAGAAAAGTGCATTTATTTTTCTTCTTAGATCATTGGTTTTCTCCTTGTTTCCTCCTTATTGGTCTCTGCATACTTCTTACTCTCAGTCAATTGTCTCCCTCATTCATTTGAACCCCTTCCTGCATCCACTCTAGCAACCTTGTCCTATTTTGCTTCACTGGTCTTTTAACCTCTTAATTCCCTAAAACTTTGCTATCCATCTCAGTTGCTATCCTCGCGACACCGTACACTGCTTAGATATCCCTAACTAAAACATTCTCTATATGTATTTCACAAGTTTCTCAGATCCCTTTGCTCCTAGTTCATTAACTCCAGTTCTTCCACTCTTTTAACATGGTGTTCATCTACCAGTTCTTTGTTTTTCAACCTTTCCATTTTCAGTCTTTTGCTTTGACTACTCCTCTGTAACCATTTCATTCCTCTCAGCTTAGCGTTGCTTAAGACAGTCACATGATCAGAAGAACCCCAGCATCGTTCTCTCACCGCTCTTATATCAACAACACTTCCAAACATTGTTTTCTTTACTTGCACGTGATCAGTCAGGCCCCTTTCACATTCTCCATTTCCTTTGTAACATGTATAATTGCGTGCAAGTTTCTGCTTTAAAAATGAATTACAGATGACTAAACCCTTTACTGACACATATCCTTCAGTCACGTTCCATTATTCTCCTTGCTTAGTACTCCATTTCGATCCATTACATAATTTCCAGAACCAGAGTCAAGTCGTCCATTCAGGTGACCTATTACTCCATCCAGCTGTTTTCAGAGCCTATCTTTCTTTTTCTGCCTCACCCCTGCATGGTGCTTTCACCATCTCGAACTGCAACTTGATATGCACACATTTCGAGCTGACACATTTATAACCATTAATTCACCTCTGCTACTCATCAATCATCAGCACTGTAACTCGTCATTGATTCTTTCACTCACATTCCTACCGGACCTTACACATTTCGCGCCCTCCCACTCCTTTACTTCACACCCTTTCAGTGTCTTTTCACGGAGTGCCACCACAACGTACCTAACACTCTTAAAATAAAAATCGAAACTTCCACCCTCTTACGTTCCATATTCACGCCACTCACTTCGTACGCGACCATTCGAACCTGTCCATCTTTCTCGGGCCCTGGGCAGGTACTGAATCATCATTTACAGTTCTAGAACTGTTTTCATAGCTACGTAATGTCGTCTGGTACCACTAACAATGAAGAAAAAAAAAAGTCATTTGTGTGAAGGGCTGTTGAAGACGTATTTATCCACTTCATTTCGGCAAGAGCCTCACCAGAGCTTAATAAACACGGTGGGTGATAGCAGGAGTCAGCTAAAACAAGACGGCCAAAGCACTAGAAGGGATAATTTTCATTCACTCGCTAACGGGGTCGGCTGAGTATATTGTCTTAACCTTATGGATGCACTGACGTTAACGTTCTTTTCTGTTTAATTCCAGCCAGTAGCACTCGATTTCTTTCAGTCTGGACAAAGCACCTCAGCAGTATTATCTATCGGTCCATCTATTTATCTATTAATTTTATAGATAGACATATATATATATATATATATATATATATATATATATATATATATATATATATATATATATATATATATATATATATATATATATAATCTATCTATCTATTGCCAGACGCCTCAATCCCGTTTGGGGTGGCCACAAACAAATCGCCTCCACGTCGTCCTGTCCCCCGCCATTTCACTGCCCTGCTCCCAACTCACATCCCCCTCTCTCATATACCTCTCCACCCCATCCCTCCATCTCATCCTTGGTCTCCCCCTCCCTCTTCCCCCCGCCACCTCACTCACATAACCTCTCGTCGTCAGTCTTTCACCCACCAACGTCTCCACATGGCCATATATATATATATATATATATATATATATATATATATATATATATATTGTGTGTGTGTGTGTGTGTGTGTGTGTGTGTGTGTGTGTGTGTGTGTGTTTAAAGCTGACACCCATCGTAATGGCCATTTTAGCTTTTATCAGTGACCTGTAAGCAAATTCATCTGATATTTCCTAGAATATACCGCAAAGTCCAAAGCTCTCGAACAAAATTATCATTAAATTTTCTTCTCTTCTTTGACAGCGCCTTTCCCTGAAGCCAGACCAATCCCTTGACGTTAGTCTGAAGAGTACCGTCTGCCGATAACATCCATAAAGTACGAAGCAGAGCAACCACTATAGCTAGAGGGTTGAAACAGCTTTCTGTGACTTTCATCTCTTTGTTTTTCATTGACAGTATTATATTCAGAACTTATTTAATATAAAACTAATATTAGAGAAACAAAATGGAATCCGTATTCAATAATTTAATTAAAATCAGAGTGGGGAACATATATGCATTACTTGGAGCTACTGAAGATCAGACGAAAAATAAATGAAAGTGTTAAAGGTAAAAGCCTGATTGGAACACCAATTTCGATGCATAAAATAAAAATCCATTTGAAAGTCTGTCCACAATGAACGTTTGATTTGCTACAAAGCGCGCGCGCGCACACACGCACACACACACACACACACACACACACACACACACACACACACACACACACACACACACACACACACACACACACACACACACACACATCGCAAGAAACATCGACCTGCAGTACGGTCGTAAAAACTAATACTCATGCATACAATTGAAATACTAGCCGGCACACACAGGAGACTCCGATGCTCTGAAAACAATATAGTTATGTTCCAGGGAATTTGCATACTGAGGGATGATTCAGGAGAGGATTGAATTTATGTGTCCATGGTTAGAAGTATCTATCACCTGTCTCCTTGTTTACCTGTCTGTCTTCATCAGTCAGTATATCTGTACCTCCTTAAGTATTCATTCCTACACTCCCAATTCGAGGTGGCTTGAAACTTTTCTGTCAAGGATGGGGTCAAAGACTATCGTCATGTTAATGAGGGAAATAAAAATGTGATGGGTGAGAGGTTTACAGTAGGTGTGCAGGAGCGGATTTCATGTGTTTATAGTAAAGCTATCTCTCCCCTCTGTCTTCTCTCCGTTTGATACACCTCAAACAGTGTGTTAATCTGATGAACAATGAACTGTGTGACGGATGCGTGCATTATACCATATGAGGTAAGTGTAAAACACCCCATCCCCACACCAACTCCTATTTGGAAGTTTGCAACAGAGTAACAACTTTATGCTGACACATGTTCTTTCCTGAGATAATTGAACAAAATGTAAGACAGATTCAAGATTTGTTCGAAATACCTGGAACCACTGCTTTTCACTGAGTGGGGGACTTAGGGAACAAGAATGACGGACTTCTAAAGACAGTTCAGGCATTAAATATATGCATATGTACAAACGATCAGGAGTGCCTTTTATATATTGCATTAGAGAATTAAACAGAAAAAGTGGTGAGAGTGTGAAGCAAGATGGCTGGTACATACCCACCTCAATCGAATGGGATGCAAACAGAGGGCATAAGGACAATGGCCAGTAGAGAGGCGACAATAAAAAGAAAAATGTAACACGGCGGAGAGAGAGAGAGAGAGAGAGAGAGAGAGAGAGAGAGAGAGAGAGAGAGAAAGAGAGAGAGAGAGAGAGAGAGAAAGAGGGGAAGTGAGGCAGTGAAATGAGGAGAGCTGGTGAGACGAAAAACCTTTGTATGTGGTGGGCCACTTCCCTAAACCCTCCACCACATGCATGAGAACTGTATTCCACACAGGAGTGATTAAGGCCTCTATACGAAGTCAGCAATTCAGTGAAGTTAAAGACTGTATGAATTTGGTTCAGCACATCTGAGTTCTTTGGAGCAATTTTTGGAAAAGAAATCATGTGATGAATCCCAGACTGATCACGAGAAAAAGAGACGTGAAAGATATAGAGAGAAGACGGACAACTGTGCTATGGATTGTTGAAGTTATGGGAATAGTCATGTGGAAGACTGTGTCGAACTGAAAGATGTTGAAATTGAATTTTTTAGGCCTTGAAACCATCAAGGTTTCTTTTATTCCAGCGAGAAATAAAAGTTAAATCACAATTCAAGTGCGCCGCAGACTTTTCTCTTGTTTATGATGACTGTTGTGATGGATGATGTTAGAAGTGATATGAAAATATGTTAAACTTGAAGTCATCGACTTGTGCGTGAGGTGGGCTAAGAATACAACCAAATTAAGAAACAAGGGAGTTGTTAGAAGGACACTACCTCGAGAAACTCAACCGTTCATAGCTTTGTAGGGGGGGAGAGGAAATGGACATTTACGTTGACTGCAGCACAACGACCAAATATTAACTCTGAGCTGAAGGCACAGACAGAGAACTAGACAGGGTAGTAAGGAGACTTAGAAATCAGAGATTTGCCCCAGACTCTTGGAGACTTCTGAGATGTCTAGTGAAATAGCAAAGATTTAACCGAAGTATGAAGAAAATATTTACTAGGAATCTGAAGAAAATGTAACAGGTTCGCCAGTGAAGTGTCCTGATAGAACCCGTACTGGTCATCAGAAAAAAAGGGTAAAGTTTCTCTGTCGAGGACAGGCTCAGAACCTTTAAAATAATAAGTCACTCATCTCTGAGGCAGGCTGAATGAAAAATAACTTTCATTACGAAGTAAAAACACCATTTGGCAGACATAGGCCAAAGATACTGCTCAGGCAGGTTGTTAGCAGGAATGAAATGGTAAAGGTAGGTATGAAGCAGTCGTAGAGGGATGTAGATGGAGGATTAGCACAGGAGTCGTCCATTTAGAAGAAAAAATTGAGCTCAGCTTTTTCTGAAAAGGATAATTCTACGGAGTCAACTACGTGAAACAGATGAAAGAAAAAAGAAGGCATAAAGATATCGAAGAGGTTTTTAGCCAAGTGTCAGAAGGAGCAGGAAGAGTTTATACTGCAGGATTCATTGCACACATAATCGATTAATTTGTTTTAAGAAAGATGAAAGATGTAACACTATTCAGTTTAGAAACATAAAGTGCTAGTCATCATCGGGAAAGCTGCGCTGGCACCTGTTATGATCGCTTTTTTTTGAGGACGGCAATAAAATAAGCTTGATTAAACGAAGGCATTCTCGCATTAATCAAAGGGTAACAAAAAGGATGATCTGCTTCAGTGTAGAGAGATTAACCTCCATAACGCACAAAGATCACACAAACTGATGTCAGCCACATTTATCGGTCTCACCAGCATGAGAGACGCACACTCGACCACTGAACCACAGAGGCTCTCTCTCTCTCTCTCTCTCTCTCTCTCTACATATATATATATATATATATATATATGTATATATATATATATATATATATATTTATGTATATATATATATTTATATTTATGGATTTAGAGAAAGCGTATGATAGAATTGATAGGGAGGCTTTGTGGACTGTTTTAAGATTGTATGGACTTCATGGTAGGTTATTAAAAGGGGTGAAAAGTTTTTATGTAAATAGTAGAGCGTGTGTAAGAGTGGGAAATGCTGTGAGTGATTGGTTTCCTGTGAGAGTGGGGCTGCGACAGGGATGTGTGATGTCGCCTTGGTTGTTTAATATTTACATGGATGGTGTTGTAAGGGAGGTGAATGCAAGAGTTTTAGGTGGAGGTCTGAGTCTGGTGAATGTTGATGGTGGAGAGTGGAATCTGAAGCAGCTGCTGTTTGCAGATGATACTGCACTGGTGGCTGATTCAGAGGAGAGATTGAGACAGTTGGTAGAGGAGTTTGGAAGGGTGTGTGAAAGGAGGAAATTGAAAGTAAATGAGAATAAGAGCAAAGTGATGAAGTGTACGAGGTTGGTAGATGGTGAGGGGGTGAATATAGTTATGAATGGCGAGTTGCTTGAGGAGGTAGAGTGTTTTAAATATCTAGGGTCACATGTTGCTGTGGATGGAAGAATAGATGCAGAAGTGAAGTTTAGAATAAATGAAGTAGGAAAGGTGCTGGGAGGAATGAAAAAAGTGTTTAGATGTTGCTCGCTTAGAATGGATGTAAAGAGAAGGCTGTATGAGGGTGTTGTGGTACCGACTGCGTTATATGGGGCTGAAACATGAAATATAGGTGTAGCAGAGAGGAAAAGTTTGAATGTAATGAAGATGAGGTGTCTGAGGAGTATGTGTGGAGTGACGCGTATGAATCGAGTGCGAAATGATGAAGTGAGAAGGAGAACTGGAGTTGTTCGGGAGATGGTTGGTAGAGTTGAGCAGAGGGTGTTGCGATGGTTTGGGCATATGGAGAGAATGGATAATGAGCGATTGGTGAAAAAGATAACTAGATCTGATATGAAAGGTGTAAGGCTGAGAGGAAGACCACGAATAGGATGGATGGACAGTGTGAAGAGAGCACTTGATGCGAGAGGAATGTCTGTTGAGCAAGGAAGAGTGGCTGTGCATGACAGAAATAAATGGAGAGAAATTGTGAATGAATAAGTGATGACGCAGCCCTGAGGGGATATTCTCCCGCATTTGGTCTGGTCAGCTAGTCAGGTCAGGTGCGGGTATGGGGATGGGTCTGTTATGATGTGGCAGGGGTAAACCAGTTCTGCTGTCGGGCCCTGCTGCTGATGTCACTGATTGCATTGCGCAGTTGACCCTTGTGCGGTGTGGTGCGGTGAGGATCTGTCCGTTCTCCCCTTTGGGGCTAAGATGCGAATGAATGTGTTTGAATGGATGAGTAAATGGGGAGAGTGTCGTCCTGTCTCGGCTACCTCCCTTTCCTTGGGGGAAGCAGCCTCGGTATATATATATATATATATATATATATATCTATATATATATATATATATATTTATATATATATATATATATATATATATATATATGCAGAAACTTGGCTTCACCGTGAAGAAAATAAATGTATGCAAATTGACCACGGGATTTATAAAAATATTGACAGTAAATACTTTTGAATATTACATCTTCAGACAGTGGAGTGTGATGATGTAATATTGGAAACTACTTACTGTTTCTATTTTCATTTCTCCTGTGGTCAATTTGCATGCATACATACATAATATATCTCATCTCATCAGCTGAGTACCGGCCTATCCTTACCGAAGTGGGGACGATACAGCCATTGTATCTCTACAAAGTGGCTTAGGCTGTCTAGTAGAGATTGTATGTGGGTTGAGAAGTGCTTGTAAGTGTAACTGTTGTGTTGGAATGGCTTTGGATGTGTGTGTTGTCTGTGAACCAAGTGTAAACGGCCCGCGCAAGCCGACTGGATGCAAGCATACTTTATAGTATGCGACACTGGTTCAACCACAGCATCCCTTATGTCCTCCAATGCAGTACGTGGCCAGAAGAACGCTCCCAAAGTTTTACCCTGGCGGGGCACAAACCCTCGTTCTTCAGTATATTCAGTATACGAAACGCTCACTTTACCACTGTGCCACAGAGGCTATATATATATATATATACAGTGGGGCACCAATTTTCGCGCCTAATTGGGTCCAAAAATAATGCGCGAAAGTAGAATTAGCGAAAATTGGGGCATTGTCTTTATGGCAAAAAGGCTAATTGGTTCCCGGTTATCCTAAAGTAACATCAGATTTTCATTTTCACTTGCAATACAGTACATCAAATCACTATTGTACATTGCATTGTGAGATACAAACAATAAAAACTGTACAGTACACATTATATGAGGAGAAACATACCACAGAGACCAGGTTGAGGTGTTTAATGGATGTTGGGGGTAAGTATCCGAGGCGCGTGGCGGGCTTATTTAGCCACGCCAGACGTATTGGCGCCACCTCTTGCTGCCTCGCTGCCACCATGCTGTTTCCTCATATTACGCACTGTCGATTCTGGGATGTTAAATATACAGCAGATTTCACTGTTTTTTGCGCCCTTGTCCATGTGCTCAACCATCTTCCTTTTCATTTCATTATTATACTGCCGTTTCTTCACTCCAACATGATACTCTCTTTTAGCTTGGCCTTTCCTCCCGACTTTGAATGTCCCGGCCACTTTTTATCACCACCACTGCCTCCCGGCCCTCCCCCCACACCACCAGGCTCTCCCCCCACACCACCAGGCCCTTTCCCCACACTACCAGGTATAGTAGAGGCCATTGAACCGTAAGAATCCAACACAATGGAGCTAGCACGCTCGTACACAATGGCGGGAATGGGTGGACATTGTTGACATGACGTCATTCAAGATGGCGGTGGGTTGCGGGCGGGCGGTGCAGGAAATTCAAAGTTCAAAATATTGTCCCAAACCCAAAATTTGTGCGCGAAAATCGATTTTTTTCAAGTGAAAGTGGAAGTTAGGGAATATTTGGTGCATGCCGCGAAAGTGGATTCCGCGAATCCTGCTGTAGCGAAAGTTGGTGCACTACTGTATATATATATATATATATATATATATATATATATATATATATATATATAAAACTCTGTCACATACATTAATATGCATATGTAATCTGTTGTGTATATCAGTTTCACATTGACTTCGGCAACCACACATACTGACTCCAGGTGAATACACGTTCTGCTAGACTCACCATCTGAGGGTGTCTCCCTCTCTCACACGGGAGAGGACAGACTCTCAATTAGCCAGGGCAGGCTGTGTTCCTACGCCGTTCTGGTTACATTTTCTTTGTATCTCGTGCCCTGCATGTAATTCAAGACTGTTACAACAAAATTTATTTGCTTCGTGTGACCTTGGAGAATGACTAGACCTGCAGAACTTTTACTTCCGTTGCATTATAGTTAGAACACATAGAAGTAATTCAAATACCGTGGAAAGTGTCCTAAAGTTCAGCACCAAAATGCATCAAACACCAGTTTATAGGAGGACCCACAGGCCTTACCCTAGTGCGAGAACAGGTTACTGAAATAAGATTTTAATGTACGAGCAAAGTGAACAAAAAAAAAAGTTGGCAGAGTAATCATAAGGATTAATTGTAAGAAAATGATCGAGTGTTTTCAGAATCTTCCCCCCCCCAAAAAAAAAAATGCGAGGGTGTTGTACAGTCTATTTTTCGGCATTGTAGATATAAAAGATATACATTACTTTAGTATATGGATGAATGAATGGAGAGGAGAGCCAAAAGTGGTGAGGAGAAAAATAAACTATACGTCTTACTCGTACTTTTTAAAGTAAACCATTTGAATTTTGGACAGCCAGATATAAATGTAATAAATAAACATTCTCTCTCTCTCTCTCTCTCTCTCTCTCTCTCTCTCTCTCCGTGTGTGTGTGTGTGTGTGTGTGTGTGTGTGTGTGTGTGTGTGTGTGGGTGGGTGGGTGGGTGTTTGTGGGTGTCGGTGTCGGTGTGTAAAATAAAAATCCACACTATGGGCATGTGCGAGGAGCGTATGTAAAATTAGTTTAATGGAAATAAATCCGTGAGATGGCAGGATTATGAGAGATGTCTTTAATGTGTACAGTAAACATCTCCCCACCTTTCTCTCTCTCTCTCTCTCTCGCTCGCTCGCTCGCTCGCACGTGTGCATGCGTGCATGCGTGTGTGTGTGTGTGTGTGTGTGTGTGTGTGTGTGTGTGTGTGTGTGATATAAGCATTTTCAGTACATTAGTTTCTAATGGAAACACCGTGAGAGTGCGAGAACGGGGTCTGACGTGTGGTAGGTTTACAATAGCCTCTAGGCTGATTGGTTGGTTGGTTGGTAGTGGTGGATGCTTAGTCGATTAATTGGCTATTTAGTAAGTTGTTCGGTTTGTTGGTTATTTGTTTGGTTACTTGACTCTCTGCTCAGTTTTGGTTGATTACTTGGATCGGTTGATGATTGGAACCCTTTCATGCACGGGCTCCAATCGAGTCATTAAATACCATCCTGTCCAACGCACCATGATGCACATTGTGTCGAACAAAGGAATACACAAGTCTCCCGCCGATGTGTGTCATATTTTGGTATGTTTTTTTACCCAGTTCGTGTCATGGTGCACTTTACAGGTTGTTAAACAATCTAACAACTCAAACCACCTGCGCCTGAGTTAATTGGTTTATGATTACTTGACTGCTTGTTTGGCGGATTTGTTAGGTGATTGGTTGGTCGGGTGTGTGTGGACGATTGACTGAGTGGTTGATTGGATAGGTAGTTGGTAGTGTTTGATTGGCTGGTTGATTAATAGTGTGGTGGGTTGGCTGAATGGGTAGTTGTCACTTATGTTGATTCGTTGATCAAAAAGGTACACATGGAATAAAAGAAGAAAAGATGATGACGGAGAGTTGATCGAAATGGAATGTTGTAAAATGCGAAATATTACAAGACTGATGAAACAAAATCTTCAGATGAGCTGATGTAATATCAATGGATGATTGACTGAAATGGTACACTGGAAAAAATATGTACACTTAAATCGCATGCAGGCAAATGAACCACCGTGGTATTAGCATTGATGTGAACTCTGTCCACTTTTTTTTTTTTTTCAATCCATACCACCCCTTACCTTAATCCCCCCAAAATCCAGATCGTTCTGTCCATTGTCTTATCCCCACACAGTTTCCCTGGTTACCATCTCCTTATTAACTTTTGTGCTAAGGGCGGCACTTGCTGGATTATTAAATCGGAAAATGCATTTGACTCTATCATTAACTTTACAAAACCTATCTACAGTACATCATTTATCGCCACCCCTAATGCCCCACCAGAACCAAACGTATCTACAAAGCTGAACAATACCTAACAAAGCTGAACAACTTTAACCACTCTCCTGCTACTTAATTCACCGTGTTAGACGATTTCAACGTCATTAATGTAGAATGATTATTGTATTAAGCCAAGGCTGACGATACTGAATGCAAGCTTTTTGTAAAATAATTACATCTTGTGTGACTGGTAAAACAACCGAAAAGAATACCCGACAATCCATATCACAAGGACTACTTCTTGAACCAAAAATACCCTGATCATTACAAGATTGAGGTACTGTCACCTCTGGAATTCTCCAACCACATTTTCATCACAACCTCTTTTGTCAGTTGCCCAGACCCTCCCCTTTCAGAACCAATCATGGTGACCAGATGGCACCTTGATGAGGCAGATTGGAATGGATTCGAAAACCATCTAGCTGATGTTCCATTGTACTCAGTTTTTCCCACTGACATCAGTTCTAACAAGAAGCGATGCCGGACACAGGAAACCCCTCCCCGGCAGTCATTTTAATGCTGAAGTATACTGTATATGCAACAGGATATCTGGTCAAAGATGTCACAATTCAAGTTTGGAGCAAATCAGATGAAAATTTACGATTTTATCTATATATCTATCTATCTATTGCTAGACGCCTTAATCCATTATACGGTGTGGACACAAACAAATCGCCTCCACGTCACCCTGTCCCCCACCATTTCACTGCCTTGCTCCCAGTTCACACACCCCTCTCTCATATACTTCTCCACTCCATCCCTCCATCTCATCCTTGGGCTCCCGCTCCCTCTCCCTCTCTACCCCAACACCTCACTTACGTACACTTTCCTCGTCAGTCTCTCACTCTCCATCCTCTACACATGGCCAAACCACCTCAGTGTGTTTCTCCTAACGCTTCCTATCACATCCACATCCACACCACAACGCTCCTTCACATCCTCATTTGTCAGTCTGTCTCTCCATGTGAGTCCACAGGCTTCTCGCAAATAACTCATTTCCACTGCACTCACTCTTGACTTGTGTCCCTCCAACAAAGTCCAACCTTCACTTCCATACGTTAGAGATGGTATCACAATACTGTCATGTAGTAACTTTTTCACTTCCATGCTCACTTCCCTGTTTCTTATCACTGCCTTCAAGGAACCAGCAACCTTTCTTCCTTGTTGTACCTTTTCAAGCACTTCACCCTCTAAACTTCCATCCTTACTCATCGCACTACCCAAGTACTTAAACGGATTCACATTTTTCACATCCTCATCATCCAGCCTTTCTGTACATTCACTGACTTTACCTCTCTCGAAGACCATAACTTTACACTTCCCTACATTCACCTTTAGATTCCGTTTCGTACACACTCTTCCAAACTCATCCACCAAGCTTTGCAGCTCCCCTTCGTCTTCACCCAACAACACAGTATCATCTGCAAACAACAGTACAGGGAGTTTCCAAACACTGCTCTCTCTCATTAGGGCCACTCCAACATCCATTGCCCTACCTTGTATCTCTTTTATAACCCCATCCATGTACAGATTGAACAACCATGGAGACATGACTCATTCGTGTTTTAACCCAACCTTCAAATAGAAAAACTCACTCAGTTCACTATCCACACGCACTGCAGCCTTAGCACTCTCATACATACTCTTCACAGCATTCAACAACTTCCCATCTACTTCATATATTCTTAATACTTTCCACAGTCCTTTTCTATCCACCCTGTCATATGCTTTCTCTAACTCCGTGAAGGCAGCATAGAACTTCTTTCCCTTCTCTAGAAGCTTCTCCACTTTAGATCCGTGAATGAATATCTGATTTACACAACCTCTTCCTTCCTAAAGCCCATTTGAAGTTTTAGGCCCGACTCACCTGTCACTGACTCCCTACCACTAATTGGGGTGCGATCCCCCTGATGTAGTGAGGCATGTTATAGCATGCAGATATGAAAGATGCACCTTCAGATTTTGATTTCACGTCGATATGACGAACTTGAAATTAGTTATGGTGAAATACGATTTTTACAATTTTAATTTTTTGGGCCTACAGGCTGGGCCTTGCCCCAGTTTGGCCTAAAATTTAATAAGGTGATCAGAAGACCACAGCTCATCATCCCTGTAATATTAGACAAAATCGGACTAGTACTTTTTGCGTAGTGTTGTTGACAGACAAACATCAAATAGACAAACCGAGTGAAAACAATACCCCCTCCGGGGCGGGGGCGGGTAACTATGCCATGTTAATTAAACAAACTAGTATGGAATTATTCATACCCTGTCAACAGTTGAATAAGGGATCTGACACTCCCAAATATTTTGACTGCAACTGTAACAGAGCAATCACCCAAAAGTTTATGGCATATAATTGTTACTTAAAATCAAAAAGTACCAAATCCCTTAATCACTTTAAAATTGCTAGAAACATTGCAAAAGTAATAATAAATCTCGTCAGATTAAACGTTCTTCGCAGCCAAGCATCAAAACAATTAAATAACCGTATGACAATAGAATATTTTGGTCTTCACTCTCAGTTCCTTCATCATCCACTGCCCCACTAAAATCGTCAAAAATAAAGTTTATAAATGACCTCCACGGATAAGCTATCATTCTTGCTAGCAAGTTCGCCAGAAATTATATATTACAGAAATGAAATCAGAACTTCCTTGTAGCAGAACTTAACTCTCCCGAAACTGCTGCACGAAAGATGCAGACTAGACATGTAAAATCATTCCTAGACAATTTACCAATCGATTAAAAAGCTCCTGGGACAGGTGAAATTTCTCCCACAGTTTTGAAAAGTATTCCTTGTAACTTGCTTCTGTTCTAGCTAAATTATTCAGACTATGTATAAGTACTGTCGGCATCACAAGTCCTGTTGCCTGTCCTGCTTCGGTTCTCCATTAACTTTGAAAATAATGTGTTGTAAATCCACAGCAAACGACACTGATAATGAGTTCTGGCCCCCCAAATCTATCAGTGTCGGCTGCTTCTCATTATCCATACTTATTTTCGAAATGCATAGAGAGAAATTTCCCCCGGAACTTTTGATGCCGACTGTCCGTTTTCATTCCTTAATTCGTGGAAAGAAGTTAATATCCACCTAATTCCAAAGAATGGACGTTCCTCTGCTCCGTCTGATGACAAACCCATAGCTATCGTATCTTCTCTAATTAAAGTATTTGGAATTGTCATGAACACGCACATTATTACACATTTTGAATCCAACAACTTTATAACAGACATGATTCTTTATGACAGATCCATTGTTGCCATACTTAGTCTTATTTCTTGTACAGTCCACCACTCAACTGACCAACATGAAGAAACTCATACAGTATCCCTTGATATTCGAAAGCTTTTGACAGAGTATAGCACCGTTTCTTTTATCAAAACTCCCTATTACATTTAGTTACACTAATTTCCTAATACCTAAAAAACAGAAAGGTAAATGATATTTACTCAAATGTCCATTCAATTGTCATGGATGTGACACAAGGATAAGTCCTAGTTTCAGCCCTGTTCCTAATTCATATAACCTCTTGTCTGTCACCAATAATCCCAGTTACTCATATGCACAGGACTCAGTGCTTCAATGTTCCTTTACACATCAACACCCATTCACAAAGTTTGATACCTTTAAATCCTAAATGAGCACAGGAATCGCCATAAATCAAGACTTACTTAATATCAGTGAATGGGGTTGAATTAATATTGTTTTGTTTAATGCTAGGAAAAAAAAACAATATATCCAGGGGGAGGCGGTGGCTCAATCGGTAGAGAAGTGGCCTGCAGTCCTAACGGACCCAGGTTCAAATCCCCGCTGGGGCAGGGAATGGTTTAAGGATTTGAATTTCATTAAATCAGGCTTTACTGATCTACCAGAAGCCCCGCCGACATGTCTTAAAAATACCCCCGCTAATACCAATACACCAGTTCTGTATGAGAAAGCCCTACCATGTATTCAGTATGGACGGTGGGTGTTAGCGACGAAGTGGTGGCATGTGGAGGTGTATGGTATGTAGGAGGACTGCTGGGCCTTGATAGCAGGCTGAGAAGCCTATGCCCAGAGTCGGACACATTAAAAAAAAAAAGTCTTTGGATAATTTGTATATTACCTTCATTACAACCAATATTGGCAAATCTAACAGCACTGAAAGTCTTGGTGTTTCGTTTAACACCAGCCTCAGCTGAACTTCTCACGTTAGATCACTTCCTAAACCACCTCAAAGTATCTTGAATTACTGCACAGAGTCCATAACTTCTTCGTCGATGAGCAGTTAGCAAATTTTTAAGAGTCTTGTGCACTGTCACTCGAATATTGTTCACACCCGTGAAGTGGATTTTTTTTTTTTTTTAATGCGAGGAAGAAGGAACCAAAGGCCATGAGCCCGCAGTAACAGTTCCCTCCAAGAGAAAAACAAAATACAATAGAGAGCCAAATTCAAGATCCGATCATTTTGAGATGCCTGAACACACTGCGTTTGAAAGACTGGAGATCATAGGCAGCAGGAAATAAAGACAGAGGGAGACAGTTCCAGAGCTGACCTGTTGCATAAATGAAAGACTGGGAGAAACGGTTAACTCTTGCATTAGAGAGTTGGACAGAAAAGGGATGAGAGTTTGCTGCCAGACGGGTGCTACGCGCCCTTCGTAGAGGTGGAGGAATGCAAGCAGACAGTTCAGAGGAGCAGTGACCATTAAAGTAGCGATAGAAAAGAGATAAAGATGCAACAGAGCAGCGAAGAGACAGAGGTTGAAGGGAGTCAGTAAGAGGAGGAGAGTTAATGAGATGAAAAGCCTTTGACTCCACCCTATTGAGAAAAGCTGCATGTGGGGAGCCCCCCCCACACATGAGAGTTGTACTCCACACAGGGGAGGATAAAACCCCTGTATAGAGTCAACAATTGTGCAGGGGTAAAGAAGGAGCGGAGTCGGCTTAGCACATCCAATCTCTTGGATGCAGATTTTACAAGAGATGTAATATGATCTTTCCAAGATAAGTCCCGAGTAAATGAAACCCCAAGCATGTTCAAGGATGATGCAGGATTAAGCTGAATATTATTAAACATTAGTGGGTATACCTGTGAAAGATTTTGTTGGGTTGATAGGTGTAAGAACTGAGTCTTAGATGCATTAAAAACAACCATATTATTTTTACCCCAGTCAGAGATACGAGCCAAGTCAAACATTAGGTGTGCCATAGCCTTATCCCTTGTTTGTTGAAGTAACTGTTGAGATGGGCATTGCGGGAACCGAATGGAAAGGTGAAGGGTGGAGTCATCAGCGTATGAGTGGATAGGGTTAGATGTACAGCTTAGAAGATCATTGATGAATAAAAGGAAGAGAGTTGGTGATAGGACAGAGCCCTGAGGAACACCACTGTTGATAGATCTAGGAGAAGAACGATGGCCGTCTACAACAGCGGCTATAGAACGACCAGAAAGGAAGCTAGTGATGAAGGCACAGATAGAAGGATAGAAACCGTAGGAGGGCAGTTTGGAAATTAAAGATTTATGCCAGACTCGATCGAAAGCCTTTGAGATGTCAAATGCAATGGCAAAGCTTTCGCCAAAGTCCCGAAAGGAGGATGACCAGGAGGCTGAATGGTAGGTGAGATGATCGCCAGTGGAGCGTCCCTGACAGAACCCGTACTGACGATCGGAAACAACTTCGCAAAATTCTGAATAATGCAATAAGAATAAGAGTCAGTGCATTCGCCCATGCATGCTTGTTGTCCGCCATCACTAAAAAAACTAGATCAATAATCCTTTGGCAATTGGAGGCACATCATCGTAGCTTTGCCAAGATCAAAAAAGAAAGTTGTAGGATTTCCCTGTCTACTCCTACTAAGTTACATATTGTGCTAGCATTCACAAGCCTGAAGTTAGGAGTATTACGCATGTAAGGGTCACTGAGTATAACATGCCTTTGAATAATTTCTAATACTTACCCTTTAAATAGCAGTTCTCTTCGTTGAGGGTACGATGGAAAAGGGTGAATAATGGTAATCTAAAATAAATATTTAGATGATATTTTTCTTGCAAAATCCTCTAGCAATCGGAGGCATATCACTGCAGCTTTGCCAAAATTATTAACAAGCCATATACCCTGGGATACTACCGACGAAGCTTAGATACGATTTGCCCACTTGATTTTGAGATATTTTGGGGACAGCCATACAATGACACACACACACACACATACACACACACACACACACACACACACACACACACAGGGGTTATTACATTATCGCCTTACTAGGCAGGCAATAATAACTGATAACTGGTAACCCAGCTCTCCATGTCACGGGCTTGCCAACCACTTCCCTGCTACCTTCTCTGCAAGTAAGAATCTATGTGGCCTCACTTGCATTATTCTGCAGATAGATTTATGTCAAATGCTCAGATGAAGTTACATACATTGTCCTACCTCTCCCCACACCTTCCCGCTTGCTGCACGGACATATGGTAGCACTCATGACTTAACCATCACACCGCCATAGCGTAGAACATCTGCCAACTAGAACTCCTTTATTACTCAAACCTATTCTTTTTTTAATTTGCTTCTCCAGAATAGTCCCCCCTCCTCAAACCTCATCCCACAGCAGTTCAGATCCAACAGATATAGATTTGTTTTATGAATGGAGGAAACCTACAGTCAGGTGTATGGATTTTTTCCCTCTTCTGTAATATTTTGGGGAAAAAATACAAATTAACAGATAAATGGATGAGTTCATTTTAGAAATGAATGATGTGATGTGATTAAACTTGTAACTAGAGAGAACAATTAGGAAGCATATTTATCGGCAATTAATTTTACAAATGCCATCATCATTATTCAAACCTCTTTTTACTGTCAAGGGTGGGATAACATATGTATTAGTCTCCGGAAACAAGAATACGGAAAAGCATATTAGAGGGAAAACTAAGGCAGGGTGCCAGGTGAAATGGAGCACACTTTCACTCACCATTAAAGGTTCCAGAATCCTGAATCCACCTCGCAGGCGTAACCTTCCACATGCATGTACCAGCTAATACCTGTCACACAAAATCAGTCCAACGACTAAAGTTAAAAAGGAATGTCAACTCTTGTCATGTGCCCCTCTGTACAAAGTTTTTTTTATGTCAGTTTTCAAGCATCACTAACCCCCATACATCCTTTTCTCACTCAGTCTTTTACCGTATCTATTAGCCCTCTTCTTGCCCTATCACGCACATCCCACCTTCAGTCCCATTTTCATCACCCTGTGTACACCTGTTCTCTATGTACAGTCTCCAGCAAAAATTGAGCGACCGGCTCGAAGAGCAGGTTGGTATATGTGGCACTGCCGCATCCCCAGTTTAACCCCCCCCCTCCCTCGTTCCCATTCATTCGTCTACCCTCCACCCTCCCCACATCCAAGGGCAAGAGAGTAAGGCCTTGTCGCATTGTCTCAACCACTCTTCCGTCATCCATTTGTCTCGGGAAATAATGTTTTTTTTTTTTTATGATAACGAATAAAATCACATTACACAGTGTTTTACTCCATAGTATAGTTATTTATAAACCACGATCTGAATGCAGGGTGATATAGTAATATATTCGTATGATAGTGACGTCCGTAATAATACAATTTATCATTTTGACGGTTGTATCCAGTCAGTGTGTAACATTAAACAGCCGGAAGCTATAAGTACATGTTTGTAGTGGTTGGTGGTGTGTGGGGAGCGGGTAGCTGGCCATCACACGTTGTGGTGGGGTCATGGGAAGAGGGAATGGGTCCTGGGTCAACGGCTCTGCCCGGGGTGGATAGTGTGTGTGTGTGTGTGTGTGTGTGTGTGTGTGTGTGTGTGTGTGTGTTTTCCACCAATGCTCACAAACATGTCTTTATTATCACCATGAAGTGTGCATTACAATATTGTCCACAGCGCCATATAACAGTGATATTTATAGTCTAACGATATGGCAAATAAGCATTTAATGATAAGTACACAGTAAGACCTTATTTTCAAAATGTTATTCAATCAGATATGTGGGACTTTTACGCATGGTCGTGAGGAGAGTTGATGTATGCATGTTGGCTCTCTTCTCTAGCTTTCTAGGGTTGCCTCACTGGCATTAGCTCTTTTATTTTTCACCCTTCTGGTGTGCGATAGGATAGATAGTTACTCATATTCCTCCCCTCCCTGTAGCTAGTACAGTAGGTGTCTGTGCCATTACACTGCGTTTACCTTTGCTTATCGCCCACGGAGGGTCCCCCCCCACTGATCGCTCTGGGGCGTGAATAGACACGGTCGGGCCTCCCTGGAGTGGTCTGAGAGGGCAACCTCAGTCATAGGCGTTCTACCCCAGGTATTGTGTCCTTTGGTTGTTTTCTCTCCTCCTTCCCACTTCCCCCATTAGGGGGGAGTGGATTCTATGGCAGATGCTCCTACTGCCTCCGCCCCTCAAGGGGGGAGGTAGTCCTGACCGACCCCCGACTACTACACAGACTGACAGCCCCCAGACAGAACGGCCCCAGACTCGTTTGCCTCGTGATGTACCGGTACATAATGGGGAATATGTAATCATCACTGCTCTAGGTTCCACTCCCTTGAGCAGTCTCAATCCCTTCATGATCAAGAAGGTTATTGATGACTGTGCTGGGGAGGTGGAACAAGTCAAAAAACTTGGGAATGGAGACCTCCTCATAAAAACTTGTAACTCATCTCAAATTAAGGACTTGTTGAAGCTGCGCAAGTTTCATTGCTATGATGTCGAAACCAAGATCCCAACATCCATGAATTCATGCAAGGGGTTATCACTTGCAGGGATCTCATGGTGTTGATTGAGGAAGACATCATAGATGAACTCGCTCAACAAGATGTCATTGATGCAAAATTTATCACCAGATTCTCGGAAGGTGTCAGGACAAAGACAGCGACCATTGTTTTGACTTTTGGTAGAGTGTCACTGCCTAGCAATGTAAAAATCTGTTACGAAATTGTTCATGTGCGGCCATACATCCCCAACCCTTTCCGTTGTTTGAAATGCCAGTTATATGGGCATGATGCCAAGACTTGTCGGGCTTCCCAGCCAGTGTGTGGCAAGTGTGCAAGCCAAGGTCATGATGCGGACCATTGTACATCTGAGACGGTATGTTGCTTTCACTGCAAGGGCACTCCACTTCCTCTAGGGACTGTCCCAAGTGGAAGGAGGAGAAGGAGGTCTGCACAGTGAAAGCAACTGAGGGCATTTCCTACTACGAAGCTAGGAAAAAGGTGAAGGAGTTGCATGCAACTCCCACGCCGAATAGGTCCTATGCTTCGGCGGTAATGTCCCCTCCTGTGATGTGCTCTGTAAAGACGCAGACTGATCTTGTCTTTCTCCCTCCTGCCACTCACAGTACCTCTCCATCTCGGCCTCCCATCCACTCAAACTCTCTGACTGACATCCCTAAGGTTTCAACCTATTCTAAGGCTGCTGCTGCCTCTCCATCAGTATGCCCAAAGTGAAGCCTGACAAGTCTAGTAAAAGTAACATGACCTCCCTCACAAAACAGTCTCGTCCTCATGTTCTACCAGTTCCCACTCCAGCGAGGGAGAGGAATGTTAGCTCTTCCTCAGGGAAGTCAGGGAACCTAGTAATTGATGAAAAAATGGAGGTTTCCATAAACAAGCACCGGGATAGGTCCCCCGGTAGTCACTCGCCTGCTGGCTGGCGACAAAAAAAGACAAAGCACACTGGCCCCCAACGTAAATCTTAAACTGACGCTTTCACTGTATTACAGTATTGGGAATAAATTACAAGATATAGCAATCTTGCTTTCTATACACAGGCCAGACGTTGTTTGTTTACAGGAGATGCGCCTGGAGGATCATCCTGATTCTCCACAGTTAAAAGACTACCACCCGTATAGAAGATTTGAAGGTACCGGAGTAGCCATATACACACACAAATCACACCCACAATCGGAAGTGATTCTAAATTCTACTCTGGAAGCGGTTGCATGCAGAGTAAAATTTAATAACACATATCTGTCTATTTGCTCTCTGTACTGTCCTCCACATGGCCTTATTGATATTGATGCTTTATATTCAGTATTTGAACATCTGCCTGGGAATAAGTTACTGTTGGGCAATTTTAATGCCCATCACTATGAATGGGGTAGCTTGAGGATTGATGGTCGTGGGGAGCAAGTAGCCGACCTAATACTACAGTCCAACCTCTGTCTTCTGAGCGATGGTAGAGCGACTCGTGTAGATCGTACTGGTAACTTTTCGGCCATTGACTTATCTTTGGCCTCCCCTGGTATACATCAAGATTTCTCATGGGACCCTTACGATGACTCTTTGGGAAGTGATCATTTACCCATCTGTCTTTCTTACACACGTGACATCATTTCAGACCCTCCACCTCCAAAATTTAACTATAAGAAAGCAGATTGGGGATCCTTCTCAAGGATCGCCAATTTAGGTATATCTGGGGAGACCATAGATGTTAATGTCGAAAATATAACCCAGTCCATATTACACGCAGCTTAGGCTGCTACTCCCAAGACTTCTACAGTTCATGCAAAGCATAGAGCACATTGGTGGACGCCGGATTGCCGACAAGCATTAAGAAAACGCAATAGGAGATACAAGATTTTTGATAGTCAGCCCACCGAGGAAAATTTTATTGCATACAAACAGGCATGGGCTGAGGCAAGGAGAATAATAAGAAGGGCCAAATGTGACTCCTGGCTGTCCTTTGTGTCCACGGTGACTCGTACAACACCATTAAGTAAAGTCTGGTCCACCATAAGAATATTAAATAATAAAGGCCCATACTTCACTAATACCACCCTGCAAGTAAATAATAACATCTATGACGAGCCCGTGGACGTTGCTATCATCCTCGCCAGGAGTTTTTCTCATGTAAGTAGCTCAGCCAAATATGATCTGGGTTTCCAACATCATAAACACATGGCTGAGCTACAGATTATTGACTTTGCCACAGAAGACGTAGACTCCCCGTACAACCAAGAGTTTACCCTAGATGAACTGCTCCTTGCCCTTAAATCCTGTAAAGACACCAGCCCTGGACCAGACACCATCACGTACAGTATGATCCAGCATCTTGATCAGGACAACTTGATTAAGATATTAGCATTATACAATGAGATTTGGGCGTCTCGAACGTTCCCAAACTCATGGCACTTTGCGCACGTCATACCGATACCCAAAGAGGCTGGTCGTCCTATGAATCCCACTTCATTTCGTTCTATTGTGTTGACTTCTTGTCTATGTAAGGTCATGGAACGAATGGTAAACAATAGGCTTCTTTTAGTTTTAGAGTCGAAGAATTTGTTAAATGATCAACAATGTGGCTTTCGTAAATACAGAAGTTCACTAGATCATTTAATGAATTTGGAGCATTGTATTGCAGAGGCATTTGCCAATAAAGAATTCATGATAGGGATGTTCTTCGACATCCATAAAGCCTATGACATGACATGGCGACACGGTATACTAATGAAGCTCTAATCTTATGGTTTAAGAGGAAATTTGCCTATTTTTATTTCAAATTTCTTAAGGGACAGGACTTTCTCTGTCAAATTGCCCGTAACGTAACATCAGATATATTTATCCAGAAAAACGGGGTGCCGCAGGGAAGTGTGCTTACTCCTACTTTATTTAATATTATGATCAATGATATTCTTTCATCAGGTCCCATCCCGAGGAATCTTAAATACTCACTCTATGCTGACGATTGTGCAATATGGCACTCCTCCCGTAATGCACAATTTGTGGCTGGGTGGATTCAAGCAGCCCTTCACTCCGTCCACCAATGGGCCTTGCAGTGGGGATTTAAGTTTTCCATCCGTAAGTGTGCCGCTGTAGTTTTTACGACTCGTAACGTCCCTAATTTGTGTTTAACTTTGGATAATCAGGCGGTACCTTTTCAAAATTCTATAAGGTTTTTGGGAATTCATTTTGATCGTTGTTTGAACTTTAAAATTCATGTTAATACTTTGCTTGCTCGTTGCGATAAACCAGTAAATGTCCTTAAGTACCTAGCGGGTACTACATGGGGTGCCGACAGATCTTTATTAAAGGTGTATAAGTCCCTCATTCGATCAAAGCTAGACTATGGCACCCAGGTGTATGGCTCGGCATCCGATGCCATGCTGAAAGGATTGGATGTGTTGCAAAATAAATGTTTGCGAATGTGTCTTGGAGCCGTCTGGTGTATCCGTGTAGCTCGTATGGAAGTGGAGGCGAATGTGCCTCCCCTTCGTATTCGCTGCGAACATCTGGCCTTGTCCTACGGCATAAGGACATTTAGGAAAAGTAATATCGGCAATGTGACCTGTACCCCCCTGCGTCAATTCCACCACCTTCTGTGGGGGGTGCGTCTGCCACTTGCCGTTTGCCTCCACTTACTGACTCAGGAGCTTCGTGTGGACCCCAGTGACTGTGACAAGTTGGTGTTAAAAAATGTAGTGCCTTGGGAGCCACCTGGCTTTACAGTTGATGTTACATGGCTCCCAGCACCAAAGGCCAAGGCGCTGGAGGTGGAGGTCCACCACTTGTTTTGTAACATCATCATTCATCACTTGGGGCCCCACCACTTGTACACTGACGGCTCCAAGTCAAGTGCATGTGTGGGTACAAGTGTGTGGTCGACTGACTGTGCCCTCAGGTATCGGTTGCCGACTCATACATCTGTGTTTACTTCAGAACTTTTTGCTATTGACAAAGCCATAGACTATGCTCTCAATTCTAGGCATGACTCATTTGTCATACTTTCGGATTCAAAATCAGCCCTTCAGGCAATTGCATCTTGCACTACAGACTCTCACGAGATCCAGGGCCGCATCGTTAATAAGTTGCATTCATGCAACAAATCATTCACGCTGATCTGGGTGCCTGGTCATTGACATATCACGGCAATGAGCAGGCTGACTTACTTGCAAAGTTGGCTGTAGAGCTCGAGGAGACTTGGGACGTTCCTCGTGATCTATGGTCGAGTCTCTCTCTCGGAAAGAAATCAATAAATCTTCTGTGGCAAGGTCAGTGGACCAGACTTAATATTCCAACCTGTAAGCCGTACCTGGGCGACTGGGACACTGCCAACCGTCCCAGTCGCCTGGAAGAAAAAGTGTTGGCACGGTTAAGGCTTAATGCCACCATATTATCACATATGAAACCTCTGTGGGGTAGACTGTAGCGCTGTGGAGTAGACTGTAGCACCAGTCGAGCAGGGCAGTACTCCCGAGGTGGATGGAAAGCTGATGACAGGGAGTGCTGGAGCTCCCGTTTCATCAGTCCTCAGGACTAGTTCCTGACCATCCCCCTTTGCTGAACTTTTTCAGTGTCTCAGTTACACAGAGAGTAGGCCAGCATGCTCTCCAGTACAAATTTCTCTAATTATCTTCACCAAACTACATGCGCAGTACACACTACACTTCCTATTCAAAATTTACCAAAATGGCGTCGTCTTATCAAGCCTCGGAGTCCCCAGGGGGAGGGACCATAAATGCCCCCACCATCTGCCTGTTTCCCGGTGACGACTCAAGGTGCCTGGAACCACGGTCTGACTCTCTTCTTCATTTCTGCAACATTCGCGGCCTTTCCTCTAACTTTCGCTCTGTTGAGCACCACCTCTCCTCCTCTAAACCTCACCTTCTTTTTCTAACGGAGACTCAGCTGTCTGAGGCAACTGACAGCAAACCCTTTTCTGTATCCTCCTACTTTCTCTATACTCATTTCAAAGCCAAAGGTGGCTGTTGTGTATATATACGCAACGACTTATCTTGCTCTCGTGTTCCTGAACTTGATTCTTCTGAATTCTCCACACTCTGGCTTCGGCTTTCCTGTCATTCTCTAACTAAATATATCTGTGCTGTTTACTTATCCCCTAATTCTACTGACTATCAAAAATTCTTCGACTATCTTACTTCTACGATGGAACACATTCTATCCATTTCTCCTATCTCTGAAATCTCCATTCTTAGAGATTTCAATGTTCACCACCACCTTTGGCTCTCCTCTCCTTTCACGGATCCACCTGGTGAACAAGGCTACATCTTTTCTATCCTTAATGACCTAGAGCAGCTTGTACAGCACCCTACCCGTATCCCTGACCGCCTTGGAGAGAGCTCCAACATACTTGACCTCTTCCTCACAACTAATCCTTCTGCTTACTCTGTTAATCTTTTCTCTCCGTTGGGCTCCTCCGATCACAACCTTATTACCTTAACCTGTCCTATCACTCCGGTACGGCCTGTGGACCCTCCAGTGAAACGTCGTCTGTGGCATTTTGGAGCCGCGGACTGGGAGGCCCTCAGGCAGTACTTCTTTGATTTTCCCTGGAATGATTATTGCTTCCATGGCCGTGAGCCATCTGGGTGTGCCTTGCGCATTACGGAGGTTATTCTCTCGTGCATGGAAGCATACATTCCTTTCTCATATCCTTTGACTAATGCAAGAAAGCCTTGGTTTAATCACGCTTGTTCTAATGCTGTCCGCAACAAGGAGAGGGCCTACAAAAGGTACCGGAGCCAACCCACCCCTGAATCACATCATCTTTACGTTTCTGCCCGGAATCGTGCAAGTCTGTTCTTCGCTCTACTAAAAATAATTTCATCCATACTAAATGCTCTCAACTCTCCGACTCGAATTCTTCCCGCTCCTTCTGGCATCTTGCCAAAAATCTTTCTAACAACTTTTCCTCTTCATCCTTCCCTCCTCTTTTCTACTCTGATGGTTCTGTAGCTATTTCTTCTACTGATAAAGCAGATCTCTTTGCACAGACTTTCTCCTCCAATTCTACCTTAGACGATTCCGGTGCTGTTCCTCCATCACTTCCCCCTTCTGACTTCCTCATGGCTGACATTAAAATTTCTTCAGTTGATGTATTTTCTGCCATCACTGGCCTCAGTACTAACAAGGCATATGGGCCTGATGGGGTCCCTCCTGTTGTTCTCAAGAACTGTGCTTCTGTGCTTACATCCTGCCTAGGCAAACTCTTTCGCCTTTGTCTGTCAACTTGTACCTTTCCTTCTTGCTGGAAGTTTGCTCTCATTCAACCAGTCCCAAAGAAGGGTGACCACTCCCAACCCTCCAACTATCGTCCAATTGCTTTAACGTCCTGTATTTCAAAAGTTTTCGAGTCAATTCTTAATAGAAAAATTTTAAGGCATCTTTCCTATCACAACCTTCTTTCCGATCGTCAGTATGGGTTCCGTCAGGGTCGCTCCACTGGCGATCTTCTCACCTACCTTTCAGACTCCTGGTCATCCTCCTTTCGGGACTTTGGCGAAAGCTTTGCCATTGCACTTGACATCTCAAAGGCTTTCGATCGAGTCTGGCATAAATCTTTAATTTCCAAACTGCCCTCCTACGGTTTCTATCATTCTATCTGTGCCTTCATCGCTAGCTTCCTTTCTGGTCGTTCTATAGCCACTGTTGTAGACGGCCATCGTTCTTCTCCTAGATCTATCAACAGTGGTGTTCCTCAGGGCTCTGTCCTGTCACCAACTCTCTTCCTTTTATTCATCAATGATCTTCTAAGCTGTACATCTAACCCTATCCACTCATACGCTGACGACTCCACCCTTCACTTCTCCATTCGGTTCCCGCAACGCCCATCTCAACAGTTACTTCAACAAGCAAGGGATGAGGCTGTGGCACACCTAATGTCTGATTTGGTTCGTATCTCTGACTGGGGTAAAAATAATATGGTTGTCTTTAATGCATCTAAGACTCAGTTCTTACACCTATCAACCCGACAAAATCTTCCACAGGTATACCCACTAATGTTTAATAATATTCAGCTTAATCCTGCATCATCCTTGAACAAGCTTGGGGTTTCATTTACTCGGGACTTATCTTGGAAAGATCATATTACATCTCTTGTAAAATCTGCTTTCAAGAGATTGGTTGTGCTAAGCCGACTCCGCTCTTTCTTTACCCCTGCACAACTGTTGGCTCTATACGGGGGTTTTATCCGCCCCTGTGTGGAGTACAACTCTCATGTGTGGGGAGGCTCCCCACATACAGCTCTTCTCAATAGGGTGGAGTCAAAGGCTTTTCGTCTCATTAACTCTCCTCCTCTTACTGACTCCCTTCAACCTCTGTCTCTTCGTCGCACTGTTGCATCTTTATCTCTTTTCTATCGCTACTTTAATGGTCACTGCTCCTCTGAACTGTCTGCTTGCATTCCTCCACCTCTACGACGGGCGCGTAGCACCCGTCTGGCAGCAAACTCTCATCCTTTTTCTGTCCAACTCTCTAATGCAAGAGTTAACCGTTACTCCCAGTCTTTCATTTATGCAACAGGTCAGCTCTGGAACTGTCTCCCTCTGTCTGTATTTCCTGCTGCCTATGATCTCCAGTCTTCAAACGCAGTGTGTCCAGGCATCTCAAAATGATCGGATCTTGAATTTGGCTCTATATTGTATTTTGTTTTTCTCTTGGAGGGAACTGTTACTACGGGCTCAAGGCCTTTGGTTCCTTCTTCCTCGCATAAAAAAAAAAAAAATAAAAAAAAATATGGAAAAACGATTCCCGCCGCACAGTGACATATGTGATGCGGTGTTATCTATCAGTCATATCATGCTGCGCTGTCGGCGATTTATTCGTGAACACGCTTCACTTATAAATTACTGACCGCAGCAGACATCCCCTTCACCCTTTCCACCATCCTGGGTGATGGGGACATTGTTATGACGGATAAATTGATGGCTTTTCTTGAGAGAGACCGGACTGATCAGAGTGATGTGACTTTTTTACTGTGTGGTTATGGTTTTTGTTTACGGTAAATATGTATATATTGTAATATTAATTAGGGTTGACAGTAGACACATTTGAAACACTTCCTCCTCCAAATGATCTGTTTCTAATATAGATGTCCCCTACATTAAGCCAAGTTCCTCGCCTGACAGTCACCAGTTGATGAGTGCAAGTGTGCAATATAGGAAAATATTGGGCACTTGCAGTCGATGGTGATCTGCTGGGTGAGGTTCTTCACTTTATGTACAAATTTTGTAAATACATTATACCATCTTACTTAAGTTATTCTAATTAGGGACGACAGCTGACATATATGGAAATGTTCCTGACTCGTCTGGTTCCCTTTCATATATTGATGTCCCCTATATTAGGTTGTGCCTTGATTGACAGTCACCAGGTGATGAGTGCAGGTATGTAATGTAGAAAGGCATCACATATCTGCAGTCGATAGTGTTCCCTTAGTCGAGGCTTTTTTACCATTAGTGTAGGTCTAGTTATTTATCTCTTAGGATTTAGTATAGGTTAGCGATTTGACTGTTAGGTGGTTAGTTTTAGGGTCTTTAGGTTAGGTATTTTTGTTTATAAGTAATATAAGGTTAAAAATATAAAAAAATAAAAAAATAATAAAAATAAAAATACAAAACACTAATAAAATAAAAATTTATATGTATATATATATATATATATATATATATATATATATATATATATATACATATGTACGTGTGCATGAACGTGTGTATGTGCATATGCATGGATGTGTGTATGTATGTATGTATGTTTTTTTTAATAACAGAACGGAGGAAGCAAAAACAAATGGGGAAAAAAATGGGGAAAAAATGGGGAAATAATAATAATAATAATAATGTATAATAATGTATATATATATATATATATATATATATATATATATATATATATATATATATATATATATATATATATATATATATATATATATATATATATATTGTTACATAGCCTATGATTTCATCATCCTTTGTGTAATTTTAACGCACAATATGCTGCATGTTTGATCACGAGTGTGTTCTGCCTCAGTTCCCCCCTTCTACCTTTATAGTAGAGTAAGTCGTCCTTTCTGTTGTTCAGAGCGGGATTGTCAACTCTTTGTCCCCATGGCTTCATTTGCGCGTCCTTCTTACAAGTTGTATCAAGCTCTGCTGGCCTCTATATAATGAGCTCAGTCTCTGGATCATTGCCACTTAGATCTACTCCTCATTTTGTTCACATCTCTGTCCTCCCCTGTACAGTTATTATTGTGAGTTTCTCAGGAAGTCTCCAACCATCTAGCAGCTGTGTGAAATTTGAGTATCACTGTTGTTGCATTTTGTTCTTGTACTGTGTAGCATAAGGTTAATTCTTAGGCCTAGTAAGGTTTTTGTAATTTATGTAGGATTCATTTTGTCAGCCAGTTTTAATACTATTTTGTATCTGTAATAATTTATCTTGCATTAACTGAGCATTACCCAGTGTATTTTCATTTTATCAGGGCTGACTTAGGTAAATTTACTCTTGCTAATTTCATGTTAATAGAGGCTATTGCAGTTAACCATATATTTAACCTGTTTTTTGCCATTACATTATCCTTATGAGTCCTGAATGTTTTGTTGTTAGTTTGAGCATTAAACTTTAACTTGTAATTTTACCTAACTCTTTTGTTTTGAACCTGGAACTTTACGGGACAGTAGTAATTTTTAGTATTCTCACTTAAAGTGTACATTATCTTTCTCTGTTGTGTAACATAAATTTGGCGACCTCTTATCAGGATTTTCAGGATATTATCATAAGGATATTACTTGATATTTTGTGACTGTTACTTATTCATGATGTCTACTATTACTACACTTGATGAAGCCAAAGATTTTTTGTCAAATGTGCAAACAGTGTGTGATGTAGAAAACAGAACAAAGAATGTACTTAAGCTTCTTGCTCAACAATTGGGAATTGCTGTTCGCTCTCATCATTCCAAAGATCAAATTGTTGACATGATTAATGAAAGCTTGTTTAATGTAACTCCTCCAAATGAGCAAACGCAGATTGAATTAGCTAAGTTACAGCTAGCCCTGCAGGAGGCTCGTGTGAAGGAAGCTGAATTTCAAGCACAGGCTAAGGAGGCTGAATTTCAGGCAAAAGCTAAGGAGGCTGAGGCACAAGTTGAAATTGCTAGGATTCAGGCAGACCATGAGTATCGCATGAAACAAGGTGGAACTGGATCATCTAGCTCTGATGATTTTGATGTGGCTAAAAATGTTAAACTTGTCCCTCCTTTTAATGAATCTGATTTAACAAAGTATTTTCAGTTGTTTGAGAGGGTAGCTACAGGTTTTAATTGGCCCAAGGAGTATTGGCCAGTACTCCTTCAAACTATTCTCACCGGTAAAGCTCAAGTAACTTATGCATCTTTGCCTCAGGATCAATGTGATAATTATGATGTAGTTAAGAGCTTGATTCTTAAGGCCTATGAGCTTGTTCCTGAAGCTTATAGAGTAAAATTTAGGACAACTTACAAGCAAGATAAGCAATCCCATGTTGAGTATGCAAAAATCAAAGAAGATCTGTTAGAGCAGTGGTTAAATTCTAAGAATGTGGATTCTGATTTTGGTAAATTTAAGCAGATGATTGTGCTGGAGGACTTCAAGAGGTGTATTTATAAAGATGTGAGCCTATATCTTGATGAGAGAAGAATAGATAATTTGTCTGATGCTGCAGTTTTAGCTGATGAATATGTTCTCACTCACAAGAGATATTCAAGAGAAAAAGGGAAAGCTGAGAGTAAGTACGTTGCCTCTACTCAGAGTACAGGTAATAGGAAAGAGAATAAAGATGATGTTTCTCAGGAAGTAAATACCAGCTTCACCTCTAGATTTCAGAAACGTAAATGTACTTATTGTAGTAAGCTTGGTCATACTATGGAGAAATGTTTCAGGAGACAGCGTGATGTGAACAAAAAGGAGTCTTTAAATATTCAGTCAATTGGTCTAGTGTCCACTCTTGAGAGTTCCCAGAATTCTTTAACTGAGTTAACTGAACCTGCTTTGAGGGGTAACTTAAATTCTCATGATGGAGCTCCTCTTTTGAGCAGTAACGTGGGTGACACTCTCAAGAGTTCATGTGCTAATTTCCTGTCTGATGGTTTTGTCAGTCCTCTGAACAGTAATGACAGGAAATCAGTTAAAATATATCGTGATACAGGTGCTTGCCAATCCCTTATGCTGACCAGTGTTCTAGGCTCTAATGTTAATTCCTCTGATGAAACTGTAATCTTACACGGTGTACGGAATAATTACTTCTCTGTCCCTCTGTGCAGAGTGAATTTAGAGTCTGGTTTTGTTAATGGTTCCGTTATGGTTGGGTTGGTTGAGACACTCCCAATGTCAGGTGTAACTTTCTTACTTGGAAATCATATTGGTGGAAGTCAAGTGTGTCCAGCTCCTCAGTTGTCTAGTGAGCCAGTGGCTGCGGCCCAGGATTGTGATGTCCCTGATGTGTTCCCTGCATGTGCTGTCACTAGGGCTAAGTCTAAAGTTACTGGTGATTTAGAGGATAATGATGATGATGATATTATCCTAGCTGACACTTTTCTTGCTAATTTGGACCACTCATCAAATGAGGCAGTACCCCGTGGTGTTGATAATTTGTCTCGTCAAGAGTTGGTTGAGTTGCAGGTTCCTGACTCTGAGTTGAAAGGTCTAGCTAACTCTGCTTGCAGTGAGGAAGAGTCAGCTGGTGCTTCTACTTGTTATTATGTTAAGTCAGGAGTACTTATGAGGAAATGGAGACCCCCAACAGCATCAGCCGACTGTGAATGGGATTTTGTACATCAAGTTGTCATCCCTCGTGTTTGTAGGCAGGATATCATTAGAGTGGCTCATGATTCCAGTTTGGCAGGACACCTTGGAGTGAGGAAGACTGTGGCACGCATTTTGAAACACTTCTACTGTCCAGGTATCTTCAGGGATGTTTCCTGGTATTGTAAGTCTTGTCACACCTGTCAAGTTGTGGGGAAGTGTAATCAGACCGAAAAGGTTGCACCTCTAGTTTCCATTCCTCCTTTTGAGGCGCCTTTCACCCGTGTGTTGGTGGATATTGTGGGCCCTCTTCCTAAGACTTCTTCAGGATTTTCTTATCTGTTGACCCTGATTGATATGGCTACTCGTTATCCTGAAGCCATTCCACTTAGAAATATCTCAGCGAAGAACGTGGTTAAGGAAATGCTAGGGTTCTTCACAAAGTTTGGTCTGCCCAAGGAGGTACAGTCAGACCGGGGAAGTAATTTCATGTCAAACGTTTTCAAGCAGTCTCTGAAAGAGTTGGGCATCACCCAGATCACGTCTTCAGCTTACCATCTCCAGACCCAAGGAGCGTTGGAGAGATATCATCAAACACTCAAATCGATGCTCAAGAAATACTGTTTGGAACATCAGAAAGACTGGGATAAAGGTCTTCCATTCGTTGTGTTTGCCGCAAGAGAATCTCCAAATGAATCACTGGGCTTCTCACCTTTTGAACTACTGTTTGGCCATGAAGTAAGAGGACCCCTTAAGTTACTCAAGGAATGCTGGCTGTCGGAGGAAGATGACGTCAACCTGCTGGAGTATGTGATGAAGTTCAAAGAACGGCTGTCCACTGCTTTACAGTTGGCGAGAGAGAATTTAGGAGCTGCTCAGGAGAAGATGAAGACTTAGTATGATAAGAAGTCCAGGTTACGCCACTTTCAGGCAGAAGATCAGGTTTTGATTCTGCTACCAGTTCATGGGCAACCTCTTCAAGCCAAGTTTAGTGGTCCTTATTTCGTGGAGAAGAAACTCAGTGATGTCAACTATGTCATCGCCACACCAGATCATAGAAAGAGCAAGCAACTATGTCACATCAACATGCTAAAGTTATATCACAGGCGGGACGAAAATAATCCAGTCTGCACTGTAGCTGTTCCACCCGAGTCTGCAAGTGAAGCTCTCCCATGCAGTATGAGCCTGAGTGATAGTTTGGGGAAGAATCCTGATATCATGAATGATCTCCAGACTAAGCTTTCTCATCTACCTCCCGAGGAAAGGCAGGAGTTTTCGGCATTACTGCAGGAGTACCCGCAAGTGTTCCGTGCCACTCCAGGAAGAACTACTGTGTTGATGCATGATGTCGATGTTGGAGACGCAAAGCCAATTAAACTGCCTCCTTACCGTGTGAACCCAGTGAAAGTTCCTCTCATCCAGAAGGAGCTTGGCTACCTGTTGGACCACAAGATGATTGAGCCCTGTCAGAGCGAGTGGAGTTCTCCTGTCACTCTAGTCCCTAAGCCAGGTGGGTCACAGCGGCTTTGCATTGACTACGGACGTGTTAATCAGATAACCAAAACAGACACTTACCCTCTCCCTCGTGTGGAAGATTGCATAGACAAGATCGGAAAGGCTAGGTACATAAGTAAGTTTGATTTGTTAAAGTGATACTGGCAAGTACCTATGACTGAACGTGCTAGGGAGATCTCATGTTTTGTAACACTAGGAAAGACTTTTGCATGTTCCGTAATGCCATATGGTATGAAGAATGCACCAGCCACATTTCAGAAGCTCATGAATGTTGTAACAGAGCGTTTGGCAGGGTGTGTTGTTTATATTGATGATGTATTATCTTCAGTGACAACTGGAAACATCACCTATGCCATGTCAGTAAATTTCTTGACCGTTTAGTTCAGGCTAATCTTGTAGCTAATTTATCAAAGTGTGAGTTTGGTCAGGCTAAAGTTCAGTACCTTGGGTACGTAATTGGTGATGGACATGTTGCACCACCAGCAGCTAAGGTTGAGGTTATAAGTGATCTTCCCAGACCTAAAAGTAGGAAAGAGCTACAAAGATTTTTGGGAATGGTAGGTTATTACCGGAGATTTGTTCTTAACTTTTCTATTCTTGTATCACCACTTACAGACCTACTGAAAAAGGGAGTTAAATTTGTCTGGACCGATAACTGTGAATCCTCTTTCAACAAACTTAAAGCTATCCTATTAAGTCAGCCAGTGCTCGCTACTCCAAATTTTGCTAAGCCTTTTAAGATGGTTGTTGATGCAAGTGATACAGGAGCTGGGGCTGTTTTGCTGCAAGAGGATGATCAGGGTATTGAACACCCTGTATCTTATTACAGTAAGAAGTTCACTCCACCTCAAAAGAACTACTCATCTATTGAGAAAGAGCTTTTGGCCTTGATTTTGGGTTTACAGCATTTTTCATTTTATTTGTGTTCTGGTTTTGACCCCATAGTCATTTCTACCGATCATAACCCACTGAAATTCCTTAGTAAGTTTAAAGATAAAAATCAGAGATTGACAAGATGGAGTCTACTTCTTCAGGAGTATTCATTAGACATACAACATGTCAAGGGGAAAGAAAATGTTATTGCAGATTGCTTATCTAGACTTTAGACAGATTGTTTTAGAGTAATAAGAAATTTCCTTTGTAAATTTCTTTTTCTTTGTGGGGAGGTGTTACATAGCCTATGATTTCATCATCCTTTGTGTAATTTTAACGCACAGTATGCTGCATGTTTGATCACAAGTGTGTTCTGCCTCAGTTCCCCCCTTCTACCGTTATAGTAGAGTAAGTCGTCCTTTCTGTTGTTCAGAGCGGGATTGTCAACTCTTTGTCCCCATGGCTTCATTTGCGCGTCCTTCTTACAAGTTGTATCAAGCTCTGCTGGCCTCTATATAATGAGCTCAGTCTCTGGATCATGGCCACTTAGATCTACTCCTCATTTTGTTCACATCTCTGTCCTCCCCTGTACAGTTATTATTGTGAGTTTCTCAGGAAGTCTCCAACCATCTAGCAGCTGTGTGAAATTTGAGTATAACTGTTGTTGCATTTTGTTCTTGTACTGTGTAGCATAAGGTTAATTCTTAGGCCTAGTAAGGTTTTTGTAATTTATGTAGGATTCATTTTGTCAGCCAGTTTTAATACTATTTTGTATCTGTAATAATTTATCTTGCATTAACTGAGCATTACCCAGTGTATTTTCATTTTATCAGGGCTGACTTAGGTAAATTTACTTTTGCTAATTTCATGTTAATAGAGGCTATTGCAGTTAACCATATATTTAACCTGTTTTTTGCCATTACATTATCCTTATGAGTCCTGAATGTTTTGTTGTTAGTTTGAGCATTAAACTTTAACTTGTAATTTTACCTAACTATTTTGTTTTGAACCTGGAACTTTACGGGACACTAGTGATTTTTAGTATTCTCACTTAAAGTGTACATTATCTTTCTCTGTTCCGTATATATATATATATATATATATATATATATATATATATATATATATATATATATATATATATATATATATATATATATATATATTTTTGCCTTAATGACCAGGGGCTCCGGCCTCAATGGTCGATAGGCCAAAAAAAAAAAAAAAAAAAAATCAGATATGCAGTGCAATAGCGGATAGTGTGTGTGTGTGTGTGTGTGTGTGTGTGTGTGTGTGTGTTTGAACGTGGCCTTTAACTATGCAGGGTAAGTCAGGCTAAAACACCAGATCTCTAGTAAAACATTCACCATTGTCACTATACCACATGTTATTGTAGGGCAACTGGAACAGGGCGATAGCAAAGGTGGTGGGTGGCCCTACTCGGTGTTGACAGGGTTACCTTATCACTCCCCAAGTTACCCACAACATCCCATTATCATATAAATCCAATGTCTAACCCCGTTGTTTCATGTCGATTTAAAATGTGTTCTTTAATATACCAGTAGTCAGTTAGTCTTCCTTATTAAATATTTGCGTAACCAAAACCATTTGTCCATTATGACATCCTTCCCTCTCTGAGGCAGTTGACGTTTCCACTGACGATAGTTAATGGGAAAAACCATGGCCACATAGAGATAGAGGAAAGTAGTAACAGACATGGGACACAAGTTGAAGAGCAAATAATCATAAGGTTAACCTGACCGCTACGTCTATTACGTTGCCCTACTGTAAGTAACATTGACCAGTGTGAACTGTAACTCATCAAACCTTTGTTGAAAACGTTCTTGTTGAAATTGAATAAACTGAATTATCTGTTGTATGGCACGATAATGTTGATTAGCGTAAGCTGCAATCGAGGCAAGTTTGGTTACTATGCAGATCATCCATTCGGCCAATTTAGTTATTGGGTACCTTTTTCGAAATACGTTGTGTTATAATCTTGTGAATCGCAAATTACACCCTACTGCAGATATAACTATATAAGGCAAAGTTATATTCCTGATATTGTTATCAAGTGGTGGCGGGTCTCTTCCTGGAGTGAGTGGTGACAAGTGGCTGAGGCAAGGGGTGGAGGGGGTTGGTTGTATGCAGCGCCAGATTAACCATGCTGTGGCATGGTAGGCAATGCAGACTGTTGGCCTGCAACATATAGATCTCTCTTTTCCGTTATTTCCAATGAACTGTTGGCATGACATATAATGGCCTTTTTTGATGGCCTGGTGGGTGATGGCACTTATTTGGACGCCCAAAACGTATATTTAATCCGCTCTGGAAGTCTGGATGGCCTGTGACAGGCCATGGCCTAGGCAGTTGCCCATTTTGCCTATACCTGGTAATCTGGTCCTGGTTGTACGGTGTGTGCGGGGTCAGCACAACACACGGCTCACTCTACTGTTGGCTGTCTTGTGTATGAAATTGACCGTGTTACTTATAATACTGTCAGCAGCAATGAATGGAGTCTAAATATTGACTTTTTTTTTTTTATGGCCATCACCCTGAAGGGGCATTAGGCCAGCAAGAATCGATAATCATGAAAGCCAAAATAATGATATGAAATATTTGCATCTATTTCATACCAATATTAAGTTATTATTCATGATTATGAAACATAATAAGTAATAAAGAATACATCAGGATACATGGATAGTACCAGGACAAATACTTCCACCTATACATCATATGTAGACTCATTACTATTCTACTACAAAATAATCAAATACTTATGAAATTTATATATATATATATATATATATATATATATATATATATATATATATATACAAAAAAAAATCAAATTTATTGGTCCTGAACAAAAGAAAAAAAAATACACATATATATAAATGGAACCTCCTCCTGCGGTTCACAAATATATAAAAGTGTATTGACGTATTTACATATGTACAAAAACCATATCCCTATATACAAAAAAAAGAAAAAAAAAGATATATATTTATAATAAATAAGGAAACCACAACCAAGTTCATAAAATAAATCACAACTCTCTGAGTAATCTGGTCTCTTTCAGGAAAGTCATCAATTTATTAGTCACACCAACGTCCCCATCACCCAAAACAGAATCAAGTGTGAAAGGGAGCGCATTTGTCCTACAGTAGGCAGCCAGAGAAGTACGTTCCCTAGCATACCTACTGCAGTACAAAAGGATGTGACTAATAGATAACACCGCGGCACAGGTGGTACAACGCGGTGGAAATTGTCTGTTAATATATAGTAACATATGTGTCAATAGGGTGGAATTCATGCGGAGGCGGGCTAAAGCCACCTCCTCCCGTCTGTTTCCTCGGGAGGAACTGGACCAGTCACATATGGTCCTTTTGACAGATGGAATTGCCAGGTCGGTCCACTGACTTTGCCACAGAAGATTAATTGATTTCTTTCCGAAAGAGAGACTAGACTGTAGCTCTCGAGGAACGTCCCAAGTCTCCTCGAGTTCTACAGCCGATTTAGCTAATACGTCAGCCTGCTCATTGCCGTAAATACCGCAATGACCAGGCACCCAGATCAGAGAGAAGGATTTAGCACATGTGTGCAGCGTATTCGTAATGCGCCCAGGACCTCATGTGAATCAGTCCTACATGAATGAATTGCCAGAAGGGCTGACTTAGAGTCCGAAAAAATGACAAAACTGTCGTGATCTGAATGCAAAGCAAAGTCTATAGCTTGATCTATGGCAAATAATTCGGCAGTGAATACAGACGTATGGGGGGGCAAGCGAAAACGGATGCGGCACTCCGTAGACCACGCACTCGCACCCACACACTCATCCATCTTAGAGCCATCGGTGTACAAGTGGAATGATGCTAGGTGTCTAATGAGGATCATCCGGAACAACTGTCGTACCTCCATCTCCGGCGCCTTGTACTTTGCAATGGGGAGCCAGTCAGTATTAAATGTGGTAGCAAGAGACTCCCAGGGCACTATTTTTGATGTTAAAACCTGATCCCCATTAGAAAGGTCGTACCCTAACACCTCACAGAGGAATTGAAGCCTCACAGCCACCGGCTTGAGGGCCGCATACAGCAGGTATTCCCACTGTAGGAGGATCCGACAAGTTGGAAGGCCAAGTGAGTGTTTACAGTGGGTGGTGATACCGTAAGAAAATAGCAGGTGGTCACGTTGTAGATGGAGGGGAGGCACATTAGCCTCCACTTCCAACCGCTCCACACGAGTACATCGAAGGGCTCCGAGACATATACGCAAGCACACGTTCTGAAGCACATCAAGTCTATGGAGTACAGCATCCGATGCCGACCCATACACTTGTGAGCCATAGTCAAGCTTAGAACGGATAAGGGACTTATACACCATCAATAAAGACGTTCTGTCTGCTCCCCATGATTTACCAGAAAGAAACTTGAGGACGTTTACTTTTTTATTACAAGAAACAAGCAAATGATTAATATGTGTTCTCCAACTGAGCCTACTGTCAAAATGTAGACCCAGGAATCTTATTGAATTTTGAAAAGGTATCGGCTGATTGTCTAAAGTCAAATGCAAAGGAGGTACGTTAAGTTTACGAGTAAAAACAACACCGACACACTTAGGGACAGAAAATTTAAATCCCCACTCCAGGGCCCAACGCTGAACAGATTCAAGTGCCAGTTGAATCTGCTCTGCCGAGTACTGTGCATTGTGGGAAGAGTGCCACACTGCACAGTCATCAGCATAGAGTGAGTATCTAATCGTCCTGGGGACGGAAGCAGACGACAGAATGTCATTAATGGCAACGCTAAACAAAGTAGGGCTAAGCACACTTCCTTGTGGTACCCCATTCTCTTGGACAAATATGTCTGAAGTTACATTACAGGTAACCTGACAGAAAACGTTCTGTCAGTAAGGAAGTTATTAAGGAAAATGGGCAAATTACCTCTTAAACCATAAGCCTAGAGTTTACATAGTATTCCGTTTCGCCAGGTCATATCATAAGCCTTATGAGTATCCAGAAAAATTCCTATCATGAATTCGCGATTGGCAAAAGCCTCGGCTATGCAATGCTCCAGGTGCACTAAATGATCCAAAGTGGACCTGTATTTACAGAATCCACCCTGTTGATCATTCAACACACCCTTTGATTCTAAAACAAAAAGTAACCTTTTATTAACCATACGTTCAAAGACCTTACATAGACAGTCAGTCAGCGCAATAGGTCGAAACGAACTGGGACACGTAAGGCAACCATCCCGGCGAGGTATCAGTATGACATGCGCGTAGTGCCATGAGTGTGGGAACGTGCGAGACGCCCAAATCTCATTGTACACCGCTAACAGCTTACTCAGGTTGGCCTGAGTAAGATGCTGAATCATACCGTACGTAATGGTGGATGGACCGGGACTGGAGCCTTTACAGGATTTAAGGGCAAGGAGAAGTTCATCTAATGTAAATTCGGAGTTGTAGCTGGTATCTCCGTCTTCAGTGGCAAAGTCGAAATTTTGCAGCTCTGCCGTACGCTTATGGTGGAGAAAGTGAGGATCATAGTTGGCTGAGCTGCTTACCTAGGCAAAATGGTCGGCAATAGTATTGGCAATGTCCACGGGATCGTCAATGACATTCCCGGCCACCTCAAGTGTGGTGATCGGTGACCGGGTGTATTTGTTGTTTAGTACATTTATGGTGGACCAACCTGACTTAGTGGGGTGGAGCGATTCACCGTGGACACAAAACTACGCCAATTATTCCGTTTTGCTGCTTTAATTGTCCTCCTTGCCTCAGCCTTAGCTGCTTTGTTGGCAATAAAGTTTGATTCTGTTGGCTGTTTCTCAAAAATCCTGTATCTATTATTGCGCTTTGTGAGTGCTTGTCGGCAATCTGGTGTCCACCACGAAACTCTACGCTTGTTTGGAATTGTAGATGTCTTGGGAATAGCAGCCTCAGCTGCATGTATAATGGAAGTCTGTAGGTGTGCAACTTTCTCATCAATGTTATCTCCCGATATATCTAGATTGGCGACCCTTGAGTAGTACCCCCAATCTGCTTTCTTAAAGTTAAATTTAGATGGTGGAGGAGGCCGAGAATCGTCACGTGTATAAAAAAGAAAGATTGGAAAATGATCGCTACCCATCGAGTCGTCATACGGGTCCCAAGAGATGTTAATGTGTATATCAGGAGATGACAAGGACAGATCTATACATGACATGTTGCCAGTGCGGTCATCTACACGAGCCGCTCTACCATTGTTTAGAAGACAGAGGTTTGACTGTAATATTAGGTCGGCTATTTGCTCCCCCTTACCATCACTCCTCAAGCTTCCCCACTGACAGTGATGGGCGTTAAAATCGCCTAAAATTAATTTTCGACCCGGAAGTTGATGGGTTAGGGAAGTGAAAGCATCACCATCAATGGGACCACGGGGAGGACAGTAGATAGAACAAATAAACAGATACATGTTATTAAATTTTACTCTGCAAGCGACAGCTTCCAAAGTAGAATTTAGAACCACTTCAGTTTGTGGGTGTGATTTGTGTATGTATATGGCAACTCCGTGACCATCATATCTTCTATACGAATGGTAGTGTTTGAACTGTGGAGGATCAGGGTGATCCACCAAGAGCGTCTCCTGTAAACAAACAACGTCTGGCCTGTGTATAGATAGCAAAATTGCTATATTGTGGACTTTATTCCCAAGAGTCCTACAATTCCACTGTAACACAGTGAATGTGACAGTTTAAGATTTACGAGAGGGGCCAGTGTGCTTAGCTTTTTTATGCCACCCACCGCCAGACGAGTGGCTACCGGGGCACCTATCCTGGTGCTTACTAACAGAAACCTCCATATGTTGCTCATCAATAACTAGGCTCCCAGAGCCCCCCGAGGAAGAGCTAATTCTTCTCTCCCTCGCTGGCCAGGAGCAGGAAGGACATGAGAACGTGGCTGTTTCGTAAGGGTGGTCATATTACTCTTACTAGAGTTGTCAGACTTCTGTTTAGGCTTTACTGACTGAGAGGCAGCAGCAGCCTGAGAGTAGCAAGGTGCAACAGGGGTGTCAGTTTGAGAGGTGGATTGGATAGGAGGCTCAGATGGAGAGGTAGAGTGTGTGTCAAGAGGAACAGGTTCAGGGTCAGTCTGTGTTTCAACAGAACACATCACGGGACGGGACATTACTGCCGAAGCATAGGACCTATTCGGCGTGGGAGTTGCATGCAACTCCTTCACCTTTTTCCTAGCTTCGTAGTAGGAAATGCTCTCAGTTGCTTTCATTACGCAGACCTCCTTCTCCTCCTTCCACTTGGGACAATCCCTAGAGGGAGTGTGCGCCCTTGCAGTGAAAACAACATACCATCTCCGATGTGCAGTGTTCAGCATCATGTCCCTGTGTTCCACATTTGCCACACACTGACTGGGAAGCCCGACAAGTCTTATCGCCGTGCCCGTACAATTGACACCTTGGACAACGAAGTGGATTAGGGATATAAGGTCTTACGTTAACAATTTCGTATCCAACTTTGACATGGTCTGGGAGTGAAACTTTTCCAAAAGTCAAGACAATAGTGGCAGTCTTCGTCCTCATGCCTTTAGAAAATCTGGTTATAAATCGGGCATTGATTACGTCCTGTTGAGCAAGTTCCCGTATGATCTCATCCTCTTCCATAACCATAAGATCCCTGCAGGTGATAACACCTTTGCAGGAATTCATGGCGTACGGGATCTTCGGCTCGACATCATATTCATGGAACTTACGAAGTTTCATCATATCTTTTACCTGGGAGGAGTTGAAGGTTTTGATGAGGAGGTCTCCATTTGCAAGTTTTTTCACCTGTTCCACCTCCCCAGCACAGTAATCAATCACTTTCTTGACGATGAAAGGATTGATACTGCTCAAGGGAGTGGAACCAAGAGCATGGAGCGTTACGAACTGTACATTATTTACATTAATGTCCAGATCGGTACGAGTCTGGGGCTGTTCAGTCAGGGGGCGGTCAGTCCGTGGTACAGTCCTAGGTTCGTCAGGACCACGGGGGGGGAGGCGGCAGGGGCGTCCGACATAGTAACCCCCCCCCCTAACGGGGGAAGTGGGAAGAAGGACGAAAACGAGCATGGGACAAAACACACCGGGACCAAACACCTAGGGCTGAAATTGCCCTCTCAAACCACTCCAGGGAGGCCCAACCGTGTTAATTCACGCCCCAGAGCGATCAGCGGGGGGAACCCTCTGTGGGCAGCAAGCAAAGGTAATCTCAGTACACAGCAACAGACACCTACTGTTCCAAACTAACAGGGAGGGGAGGAAAGTGAGAAACTAGCTAGCCTAACGCACACCAGAAGGGTGAAAAAAAAGCTAATTGCCGGTGAGGCAGCCCTAGGAAGCTAGAGGAGAGGTCAGCAGCACACAACCTCACTCTCCACGACCATGCATAAAAGTGAAATGTTGACTGACTTTTGGTAATGCCAGCAACCACGTCATGGCCTCGGCTTGACCAGCGTAGGCGGTTTAACGATCAGACAAGCTCTCATCCAGTCCCTGTTGCCCGACGTTATCCGATATTATGTATTACGACATCAGTAACCAAGATAATCCTGATCATGTGTTTTACTTATCAGCAACACTTCGCCTTGATCACACATGGGGTATTAGTAGTAACTAATGGTAATGACCTACAGTAGAGTTTGTAAAGTAACAGTGATTACGTCGAGTAAAGGAACGAGGACACCACCGACCGCTACAAACATCTACTTATAGTTTCCGGCTGTTTAATGTTACTCACTGACTGGATACAACAGTTAAAATGATAAATTGTAAGATTACAGACCTCACTATCATACGAATGTATTACTATATCACCCTGTGTTCAGATCATAGTGTATAAATAACTATACTATGGAGTAAAACATGTGTAATGTGTTTTTATTTGATATCTTAACAAAACCATTATTTCCCAAGACAAATGGATGATGGAAGAGTAGTTGAGACAATGCAACAAGGCCTTACTCTCTTGTCCTTGGATGTGGAAAGGGTGGAGGGTAGACAAATGAATGGGAAAGAGGGAGGGGGGCGTTAACCTGGGGGTGCGGCGGTGCCACATATACCAACCTGCTTGTCGAGCCAGTCGCTCGACTTTTGCTGGAGACTGTACATCCAATATGAAAACCCCAGTGTTTGCTTACATTTGTGGTTTGTATGAATCATAAAACAAATATGCTAGAGGCTTGTTTAACTGAACTTGAGTCAGTCTGTAGCCCTGTTTGAAGCAAATCGGAACACAATACAACAGAATGGAATGATAATCTGACTCACTCCTTATTCATTTCTGCAGCATTCGTTGCATTTCCTCCACTCTTCTCTCTGTAGAACATCACCTCTCTCCCTCTAAGCCTCACTTTCTCTTCCTCACTGTGACTCATCTGTCTCAGCTGACTGATAGCAAACCCCATTCTGTATCCTTCTTCTTTATACTCACATCAAGGTCAATGGTGGGAGTTATATATATATATATATATATATATATATATATATATATATATATTCATTATCATCAGGCATTACAAGTCCACTGCTGAACAAGACTTCCCCCAACATTCTCCATGAATTCCTTAACTTGGCCAAGCTTTGCCACGTTTTCCCTGCAAATTTCTATATCTCATCCCCACCTCCTGTCTGGCCTTTATCTGCTACGCTTATAATCTCTTGGTGTCCAGTCAGTCAGCCTCTTGCTGCATCGGTTATCCCTTATGCTTGCTACATGGCCTACCCACCACCATTTCTGTTCTTTTATAATTATCGTAATATCTTTGACTTTAGTCTGCTGTGTCACCCAAGTTGATCTTTTTCCTGTCTCTTAAAAGATATGCCCAACATTGTCTTTTCCATTGCTCTATGAGAACGGATTAATATATTTTCCATCGATTTTGTCAGTTTCCAGGTCTCACAACCATACGTCATAGCTGTAATTATACATTCGTTATATACTTTTCGTTTAAAAAAATCTCGCAAGCTACTTTTCATAATGTCTCTATGTTTACCAAAAGCTTTCCATCCAATTGTAATGCGTAATTTATTTCGCTCTCATAACCTTTCACTTATTTTACTATTTGCCCCAAACAATTGCTCTCCTCGACTTCTTCAAGAATTTCATAGCTTAGTCTGATGACGCTCTTTGGTATTTGTGGAGTAAACATTAGTTTTACTCCAGTTCATCTTTAACCTTACATTGAGACTTTCTCTGTTCAGGTCAATTAACATTTATTGCATTGTCTCTGCTGTTTCTGAGACCACGACAATGTCATCTGAAAATCTTAAATGGTTTAGCTTTTCTCTATGTTCAATCCCTTGTTTTCCCAGTCTAGCTTTCTGAAAATACTGTATATGCATGCTGTAAATAATTTTGTGGAATTTGTATCTCCCTGATGCACGCCTCTTAATCTTATTTTTTTCCGAGTCCCTATGTAATTTAACTGTAGCAGTTCCCTCTTTATAAATGTTTTCGAGCTTTTTTACACTGTTCTCATCCATTCCTTGTTCTCGCACTGACTTCATAACTGCTACGTGCTCCACTGAGTCGAAAGCCTTTCTAGTAATCAACATAACCTAAGCATAGTGGTTTATTATATTCTGTAGTTTTCTCAGTTAAGCTGATTCATTGTATGTAGATGATCAGTAGTCCAATACCCGTTTCAGAATCCTGCCTGTTCATGAAGTTGGTTTTCCTCCAATTTTGTTGTTATTCTGTTCGTAAAGACTTTAGGGAGGAGTTTGTAAATGACAAATAATAATCGAATGGGTCGATAGTTACTAAAATATTTTGAGTCACCTTTTTGGTAAAGCAAAATAACTATTGCATTACACCATGTTTTCGAAATTTTCTTCAATTTTATACATAGATTAAATAATTGAGCAAGCCTGTTTTCTACTCTACTCCTGCATCCAACAGTAAATCTGCTACTATTCCATCTTGTCCCGGAGCCTTCCCTGTTTTCATATTTTTAAGAGAAATGTTTAATTCGTCTGGTGTTACCTCAAGTATTTCACTTGTGTCAGCTAAAAAGTTAGCTACTGGTGCTACTATCTTTGATGCATACAGTTATTTGTTAAATTCTTCAACTCTTTTCACCATCTTAGCTCTGCATTTAATGGCTTCGCCGTTATTGTCTTTCAGTGATGTGATTTGTTGCTTTCCTATTGCCATTTTACAACGTTCCTGTTTAAGACATTTTTTTTCCATTTTTGATGGTTTCTTTGATCTGATCCATGTTTCTCATTCTTTTTTCTTCTCTTTGTCTCTTGTTGATAAGCTTATTTAATTCCTCTCGTTCTATTTCATCTTTCTCTTTTTTTGTTACTTTCATTTCCTTTCTTTTCATTTTTCATAAGCCCCAGTGTCTTCTCTGAATACTTCATGGCTTTGGTTGTATTAGGTTTTCCTACTATCTCCGTTGATTCTTATAGCACTCTTGTTAGTCTGTCATTCAGCTCGTCAGTATCACATTCAGCATTACTTAGAGCCTGAAATCTGTACCCATTTCCAACTGAAAGGCTGCTTTGTTTGCGTTTACTTTTATTAGGCATATCTTTATATCTTTAATCATCTTCTTTCATTCACTTTTGAAATTGAATCTGGCTGTGCAACCCACCACTCTATGGTCACTTCCTATATTTACTTTGTTGATAACTGTGTCATTTGTGATCGTGTTATTCTTATCTGCTATAATGAAGTCAATTTCATTCTTTGTTTCTCCATTAGGGCTTCTCCAGGTCCACTTCCTCCTCGTTCTTTTGTGAAAGAATGTGTTCATTATTCTCATGTTACATATTTCAGCAAAATTTACCTCCATTTCTCCTCTTTTATTCCTTCCCCCCCCCCAAATTTTCCCGTACATGCTTCTCCATTTTTCAACTTCCCAACTTTTGCATTGAAGTCTTCCATGAGAAAAGTATATACCGTTTTTTCTTCTTCCATAATCTGGGAGATGTCGTCATAGAATATTTCTATTTCTTCATTTGAGGCTTGAGAAGTTGGTGCAAGTACTTGTAATACTTTCAGGGTACATTTTTGCATAGTCTAATTACAACCAATGCTGTTCTGTCTGATACACTGTTGAATTTAACAATGTTGTCCGCAAGATTTCTGTTAATTAGATACCCTAAACCACTAACTCTTTCATTTTCCCTGCTTCTGTAGTAAAATAGGTGGTTGCTGTCTTTGAGCTGAATTACTTTTTCTTATTTTCTGTGGGTCTCACTCAAACCTACAATATATATATATATATATATATATATATATATATATATATATATATATATATATATATATATATATATATATATATATATATATATATATATATATATGTATGTATGTATGTATGGTCCTTAATTTTCGAAGTTGTAGATTTTTTGCAGGCCACCCTTCACTTTTGTTCCTCTTGATTCAAGAACCCTCCATGCAAAATTTCAGTCTTCCACTGTAGTATTTACTGGTGCCCCAAAGACAGAAGTTCACACTCAGTTCCATCTGGGCTTTATACCCCGCTGGCGCACCTAGGTCCTCCTTACAGTGTAAGTATTAGCCCCTCGTTGGGTGGATGTCTTGGGAACAGATCCCCCACTAATTGTTGCCTTTTGTGTGTCTGGGAATCGCTGACAATGAGCCTCTGTGACCTGGAACAGGAAATGCCACTGGTCCTAGTCTTTGGTGATGACAGGTAACACAACTCGTCGCTCAGCGAGGTTGTTAGTGACTTTGAGTGACTGGACGCATTGCTTGGCTTCCTTGTAGTCATCTCGTTCAACCTACGTGGATGGGTCGACATCCAGGAGCCCATTGGAGGAGCCAAGGAAGAACCGAATGCAGCGAGTGGTGCTCGTTACAAAACCAGGGAGGTTCTTCACTCGATTGACAGCCACTTACAGCTCCAGAGTCCTTCTCTTCTCAAGCTCACCACCCTCCTTGTTCTCCAGAGCTGTGACCATGGCCCTCTTCGTTTCCAAGTCGAGGGATTCGTCAAAGAATGCCAGGCCAACCAGTTCCTCAGAGAGTTATCAGCAATGAGGAATGAAGCCTTCACAGCAGTGGATGAGAAGCCCAAGTCAATGTAGTCCAGGATGTCTTGAAGAAACTTGAGGTCGTTCAGAGAAGCAGATGCGACAACTGGTGCTGTTAACCATTATGGGACGTAAATCATGATGACAAATATGACAGACCACTAGAATATGGCAAGCTCTCGCACAGTGATCTTCAACTGCCTACAGAAGGGGTAAATCTTGACTGAGTAGATGATTCTGACCATCCAGCAGGCAAGGTGGTAGGTGCCAGGCCACAAAATGTGGAAGCCACAAGAAGCAGCTCTACTAAGGATGATCACTGTGAGCTCGAGCAATTTCCAGTACTTTGCCATGGCTGTTGGGCAGTGTGTTGAAAATGGCAGAAGGTGATGACCTCGTTGTAAAGGGTAGGAAGGTCGGCGAGCAGTTCTAAGTAATCAGCTGCAATGGAGGTCCATCCCTGCTTGAAATGCTTGAAGGGATGGATGTCCTGCTCTAGTGTGATGATGCTAGTGCAAACTGTGAAGACTTCCTGGATGATGATCTCACTGATGTGCTTCCTGCAGGGGAGTGCAAAGGAGTACAGGGAAAGAGTGAATTCCAGTGTTGTTAGCATTTGTCCTGTTCCTGGTTGCAATTTGGGGATGTTCAGCAGCTTCACAATTCCCTCTCCATGCACAAGGATAGGTAAATATTCGAACATTTCTTGGCCAGGTTCATCAGCAATCATCTTACTGTCCCAGTGAAAAGCAAGGGGAACAGCAGGCTTGAAGGATGAGTGCAGAGCTACCGCCTGTTCGCCACAAGCCTTGATTTGCCCTCCATGGATGCTCTGCCAGTTGAAAGCCATAACTGAAGCATCTCTGCCATACACAGATGCTGCAGCAGCAAGACGTGGACAGCATTGTGGTTGCTAGTCTTCCTGTGGTCCAGAGCATCTAATGCTTTCGTAACGAGCACCACTAGTTGCCTTCCGTTCTTCCTTGGCTCCTCCAGTGGGTTCCTGGATGTCGACCATCCACATGGCCTGAACATGATGTCTAAGAGAAAGCCAAGAAATGCGTCCAGTCACTGAAAGTCACGAACAACCTCGCCGAGTGAAGAGCTGTGCTCCCTGTCATCACCAAAGACGAGGAGCAGTGGCAATTCCTGTCCCAGGTCATAGAGACTAATTGTCAGTGATTCCCAGACACTCAAAAGGCAATCATGACCTCTCAAACTAGGCAACAATGAGTGGGGAATCTGTTCCCAAGACATCCCCCCAGCAAGGAGCTAATACTTACACTGTAAGGGGAACATAGGTGCGCCAGCAGGGTATTAAGCACAGATTGCACAGAGTGTGAACTTCTGGGTCTTTGGGGCACCATTATATACTATACTAGAGGACTGACATTTTCCATGGAGAGTTTTTGTACCAAGAGGAACAAAAGTAAGGAGTGGCCTGTAAAAAAATCTACAACTTCGATATATATATATATATATATATATATATATATATATATATATATATATATATATATATATATATATACGGGGAAAGCCCCAGGAATTGATAGAGTGTGTTGTGAAATGCTGAAGCATGGAGGAGAGGTAGTAACAGAATGGATGTGGAAGATGTGTAGATTGGCCTGGGAGAAAGGTAGAGTCCCGGAGGATTGGAAGCCAGGTATAATTATTCCCCTGTAGAAAGGAAAAGGGGAAAAATAAAAGTGTGGTAACCATAGGGGCATTTGTCTTCTTAGTGTAATAGGAAAAGTATGTGGTAGGATATTCATTGACAGAGTTAGGGAAAGAACAGAGGAATTAGTTGATGAATTAGTTGGAGAAGAACAGGGTGGTTTTAGGAAAGAAAGTGGTTGTATAGATATGATATTCATTCTTAGATCATTAGTGGAAAAGCTTCTAGAGAAGGGAGAGAAGTTGTATGCAGCCTTCATGGAGTTGGAAAAAGCATATGACAGAGAAGATAGACAAGGATTGTGGAAAGTATTAAGAATATATGGAGTAGATGGGAAGTTGTTGAAGGCCGTGAAGAGAATATGTAAGAGGGTGCTAAGGCACCTCTCATACATATTCTTCACGGCCTAACATGAAAATGAGTGGAAACAAGGATGTGTCATGTCTCCATGGTTGTTCAATCTGTGTATATGGATGGGGTTATAAAAGAGATACAAGGTGGGGCAGTGGATGTTGGAGAGAGGCCCTTGTGAGAGAAGGGTGGCGGTGTTTGGAAACTACCTGTACTGTTGTTTGCAGATGATACTGTGTTGTTAAGGTGCAGACGAAAGGGAACACTGCAAGGCTTCGTGGATGAGTTTGGGAGAGTGTGTAAGAAACGAAGAAATCTAAAGCTGAATGTAAGGGAAGAGTAAAGTTATGGGCTGAGAAGAAAAGTCAGTGAATGTACAGTGAGGCTGGATTAAAGGAGGATATGGATAATGTGATTCCGTTTAAGTACTTGGGTAGTGTAATGAGTAAAGGACAGAAGTTTAGAGTGTGAAGTGCTTTGAAAAGGGTGCAGCGGGGAAGAAAGGTTGCTGGTTCCTTGCCAAGAGGCAATTATAAAAAACATGGAGGTGACTGTGGAAGTGAAAAAACTACTACACTGGACGGTACTGTGATACCAACTCTAACGTATGGAAGTGAAGCTTGGACCTTGTTGGTGGAACAGAAGAGTGAGAGCAGTGGAAATGAGTTATTTGAGAGGAGCATGTGGAGTCAAAGGGAGGGACAGACTGACAAATAAGGAAGTGAATGAGTGTTGTGGTGTGGATGTGGATGTGATAGGAAGCGTTAGGAGAAACACACTGAGGTGGTTTGGACATATGGAGAGGATGGAGAGCCAAAGATTGATGAGGAAAGTGTATGTGAGTGAGGTGGAGGGAGGGAGAGGGAGCGGCAGGCCAAGGATGAGATGGAGGGATGGAGTGGAGAGGTATATGAAAGAGGGGGGTGTGGGCTGTGAGCAAGACAATGAAATGGTGGGGGACAGAGCGACATGAAGGCGATTTGTTTGTAGCCACCCCTTACGGGATTAAGGCATCTTGCCACACACACACACACACACACACACACACACACACACACACACATATATATATATATATATATATATATATATATATATATAGATAGATAGATAGATAGATAGATAGATAGATAGATAGATAGATATAGATAGATAGACAGATAGATAGATAGATATAATATATATATAGAAACAAAATTTTCTTGTTCATGTGTTATCGAACTTTAATCTGAATATTCTTCCTGTCACTGCGCTCTGGCTATCATGACATGGTCCCTGTGACAAAATATATCTGTGCTGTCTACACTTATCCCATAATTCTACTGACTATGAAAACTTCTCTGCTTTTCTTACTTCCAAGAAGGAATACATTCTAACACATTCTCCTTTCCCTGAATCCTTCCGGGTAATTTCAGTGTTCATCACCACCTTTGGCTCTCCTCTGCTTTCACTGATCCACCTGGTGAACAAGCCAAGATCTTTTTATCTGCAATGACCAAGAACAGCTTGTACAGCACCCAGCCCAGTATCCCTGACTGACTTAGAAAGAATTCCAACATACCTTACCACTTTCGCACAACTAATTGTTCTGCTTACTCTGATATTTTTCTTTCTGTTGGGTTTCTCCGAACACAACCTAATCCTGCTACTTTGTCCAGTTACCCCAGTAAGTCCTGTGGACCCTCCCAAGAAGCGGTCACTGCGGCACTTTCGAGCTGCTGTTTAGGGAGGCTGTTAGGCAGTACTTCTTTGATTTTCCATGAATGAATATTGATTCCATGACCGAGAGCCAACTAAAGTGTGTCTCGTGCATTGAAGAGGTTTTTCTTTCAGGCATGGAAGCATACAGGAGTCCTATTCCTTTCTCTTATCCTATAACTGATGCAAAAGAACCTTGGTTTAATTAAGCCCCATTCTATGCTCTCCACAACAGCAAAGAGAAAAGCCTACAAAAGGTAATGAAGCCAATCCAACCCTGAATCTTGTCTCTGTTATGTCTCTCCCCAGAACAATGCTCAGTCTGTTTTCACACTGTTAAGAATAATTTTCATTCTTATAAATGCTCTGAAAACTCTCAGACACAAAGTCTTCCCATTCCTTCTGGCACCTTGCCGAAAACAACTTTTCTAGCAATTTTATTTCATCCATATCCCTTCTTCTTTTCAGCTTTGATGGTACGGTTGCTGTTTTTTTTCTACTGAAGAAGCAGAACTTTTGCCAGACTTTCTCTTCATTTCCATCTTAGGCGATTTCCACAGCTATTCTTCGATCACTCCCTGCCCTCTAACATCATGACTGATATTAATATGTTTTCAACTGCTGTAGTTTCTGCCCTCAGTGGTCTCACTACTAACATGGCATATGGAGCATGATGGGGTCCCTCTTGTTGTCCTCAGGAACTGTGCATCTGTGCTTACACCTTCCCTGTGTCTGTCTGCTCATACTTTTCCTTCTTGCTCA